>NW_024426885.1:65753157-65809549 GCF_017311325.1 Ursus maritimus | reverse complement strand
GCGTTTTTCCCTTTGGATATGGCTTGTCATTTTTCTCGATAGCCAGACGCGAGGGACCACTACTGCAAACAGGCTCTTAGCAAGGTGGTGATGAGGTGTGGCGGAGGGTAGGTGCTCTGCACTCCTATGATAGGCCTTTGTCCTTTAGTGACCCAGGGTCTCTGGGCCGTGAGCCTCAGGCAGGCATCTCAGTGGTTTTCTCACCCTGAGGTGGACAGGATGGCTCGAGTGGGCTGGAACTGGGTATATCGCCTTTCCCATGGGCAAATCTAGAGCTGGCTGCCATTGGCTGCTTCCCTGACCCAGGTCAGTTACCCTAGCCGTTAATACCCTAGCAGGTTAGCCTCTGGTTAACTAGTTTCCCCTGAGGGCAGGGCTTGTTAAAAAGAACAGAGCATTCCGTTGCATTTCAGGCTGGTTTCCTACCCCCCACCCCCGCAAAAAACCCCAAGGGATGCCGCTCCTGGTAAGCTCCTGCAGGTAGACCTCACAATATCATGGAGATCCCCCAGGACTGGCTCCCCCTGGAGTTTTTAGCTCTCAGAGTTGTGAGCACTGAGCCTCCAGCAATTCATCAACTGCAGTTCTGGTCCCCCTCCCCCTAACCCAGCCCTGGTTCCCACTGGGGTGCTTTCTACTCTGAGTCTCTACTCCAGGAAGCCAAGATTCCCGTTATTCAGGAGGTGGTCTCTCCAGTCTTGGACGCAATGGTTTGCCTTGTGTCCTCCCTTCATGGATCCAAGAAGACTTGTTGATTTTTTGACCCGTTCAGCTTTTAACTTGTTCCTAGGGTGGGGAGGTGACTTCCAAGCTCCTTCCATGTGGAACCAGAAACCATTTTAATCATTTTTCACTACACAGTCCAGTGGCATCAATTACATTCACAGAGCTGTGCTACCATTAGCACTAACTATTCCCAAAACTTCTTCGTTACCCTAAACAGAAACTCTCTCTCTACACTCGTAGTGCTGCTGTTGCCACTGGCAATACTACAAGTACGTCTGAGTCCCTGTCTTCAATTCTTTGAGGTGTATACCCAGAAGAAGGATTCTGCATTTAGCTTTTTGAGGAACCGCCATACTGTTTTCCACAGTGAGTGTATCATTTGGCATTCACACCCGTAAGGCACAGGGGTCCCAATTTCTCCACGTCCTTGCCACAACTTGTTTTCCATTTTGCTTTTTTTTTTTAAATTATAGCCATCCTAGAAAGTATGAAGTGGCATTTCACTGTGGTTTCGATTTGCATTTTCCTAATGGCTAGTAATGTTGAGCACCTTTTCATATGCTTATTGGCCTTTTACATTTATTCTCTGGGGAAAAATATGTCTATTCAGTCCTTTGTCCATTTTTTTAAAATGTGAGTTATTTGTTTTTGTTGTGGTGGTGGTGGTTGTTGTTGAGTTGTGGGATATTCTGGATATCAAACCTTTATCAGATATATGTTTTGCAAATATTTTTTCCCGTTCTGTATATTGTCTTTCCACTTTCTTGATAATGTCCTTTGATGCAAAAAAGCTTTAATTTTGATGAAATTCAACTTATCTCTTTTTTTCTTTTGTTGTTTGGGCTTTTTGTGTCCTATCTAAGAATCCATTGCCAAATCCAAAGTCATGAAGATTTATCCCTGTTTTCTTCCTAAGAGTTTCGGGGGGTTAGCTCATCCATTTAGATCTCTTCACCATTTTGAGTTAATTTTTGTAAATGGTGGGAGGTCAGTGTCCAAATTAATTCTTTTGCATGTGAATATCCATTTTTCCCAGTAACATTTGTTGAAAAAACTCCCCTCTCCCCATTGAATGGGGAGATTTTGGCACACTTGTCAAGAATCGATGGAGCTTAGGGTTTATTTGCGAGCGTTGATTTCTGGGCTATTCTGTTCCATTGCACTCAATGTCCTGACTTTTGTGTCAGGACCACACTGTTTTGATTACTATAGCTTTGTAATCTTTGAACTCAGATAGTATGAGACTCTGTTCATCTTTTTCAAGACTATTGTGGCTATTTCGGGTGTCTGTCAATTTATTTTGTTCCCTTGCGTGTGCCATGTGTCCCTGCTTCTTCATATGCCTTATGATTTTTTGTTGAAATCTAAACACTTGAATCATATAAAGTAGTAAATATGGAAATCAGATTCTCTCGGTTTCCTAAGGTTTTCTGGTTTGGGTTTGTTTGTTTGTTTTTCATTTTAAAGTCTTTAGTAGTCCATTTGTTTAGAAACTTACCCTAACTAGTTTTGCAGACTCTGATTCTGTATTCCCTGCCATGTGTGGCCACTGGAGTCTCTCTGTTTCTTAGTTTCATGCGACTAGTATATTCAGAGATTTCCTTAAATGTTAGGAGATAACAAATCAAAATCAAACCACACCAAACACAAAAATCACCTCTCCTAGTCTTTGCAGTTTGGCACGATGTCAGGTCACTCCTTCAACACGTAGCCAGACTTGCACTGAGCTTACAGATCAGTCCCCAGTGAAAGCTGAAGGTCTTCTCAGGTCTTTTCTCTCTTTCCCTGGGTATGTACACAGGGTGCAGTGTGCTTTCCAATGTCCTAATTTCCTGAATAAACTCTCTCATGGTTCTGCTCCCAGGTCTGAGAGTCCATGGCTTGTATTAAGCAATCCAGTGTGTGTTTCCACTGTAATCTTTTATCCAAGCATCTGTGGGTTATTAGTTCATCTCTCAATGTTTTCGAGCACTGCCTGCTGCTTTTCTGAGTTCTGATTTAGGTGAAACAGATTATTTCTCCTCTGTCTGTTCTTCAGGTACCCCCAGACACGTTAGAACAGACATCACAATTATTTGCAAATAAAGTCTGCTCTGTTCCCTCCACAGCCAGGAACAAGGGTCCCACACTGCAAACATGGCCAACATCTTGAAGGCCCCTGCCAGACAGGGAGAAGTCGGGCAAAGCCAAGTAAAATGCCACAAATATTTCCTGCCATTTTTAAGTGGCCTTCTTGATTCAGCATGTACTTGGTCACTATAGACTTTTGACTATTTTCCGGAGTTCTGACGAAGTTGCTTCTGGCAGCTGCTGCCTGTTTTTTGATGTTTCTGTGGTGCTGTGAGAGTTTGGAGTTCCTACGCCACCATTCTGTGATGTTTCTGTCCTCACGTGGTTTCTTGCCTTAAATTTTCTCTGCAAATCTACTCCAGTCTCTTCTCCCTAGAGACCAATTCTCTCTCCTTGCGCATTACTGCAAATCGCTCCAAAATGACTCCTCAGCATGGAAGCCTCAACCCCCCAAGGCTGAGTTACTTCATAGCTCGGAGATCCAAATTCAGTCGGTCAGGTTTTCTAATGAAATGCAGAGTCAGGAGGTTGAAACTGATCGGCTCAGCTTGAGTACCTGGGGCTAATCGGCTGTCGGGGTGGGCAATCACGTGACCCACTTCCTACTTCCCAGGGGTAGTGGGACGGATTGTCTCCAAAGAGGGCTGGGCCGCCTCCCTGAAAATAAGAGTAGAGGCAGGAAGAAGTACAACATCACACCTGATCCTTTGCTGCAGGACTTCCAAGAGGGGGAACACGGTGAGAAGGATTTCCCAGCCATAGTCAGCCAGCTGTAGCGGTTAGTGGAATACAAATTGTACAAACGGTGCTTTAGGAGTCCAATAAAAATGTTGAATTTGGAAAGTGAAGGTTCAGTGGCATCACTGCCCTTCTCTACATGTGCCAGATACGTCTACTACCTGGGGCCCAAGTCTGTGACGGACACTGTGCTGTCTGCTGTGCAAAGGAGTAGGAACATTTCTCCACCCAGGTGTTTGACACAAGTGAAGTGGCAGTGTAAGGCTCTAGGCCAAAAGGAAAGGACACATATGACACAAATGGGGAGAGACAAATAAAAACCATCAAGAGACCTGGCTTGGGCCTGGGTTTGCCACCTTCCTAACTAAGCAGCTGTGTGATACCGGACAGCCAGTAAGACCTCTCGGGGTTTATGTTTCTTCACTGGGAAACGAGGAGCTCAGACCCAACTGATTCTAGGGTTTGTGTTTGTTTGTTTGTTTCGGTTTTTGTTTTAAAAGTAGAACCTTTTCGGGACACCTGGGTGGCTCAGTTGGTTAAGTGTCTGCCCTCAGCTCAGGTCATGATCTCAGGGTTCAGGGGTCCAGTCCCACATTGGGCTCATTGCTCAATGGGAGTCTGCTTCTCCCTCTGCCTGCCTCTCCCCCTGCTTGTGTGCACTCTCTCTTTCTCTCTGGCAAATAAATAAATAAAACCTATTTTAAAAATGGCAGAACCTTTTCTTTAAACAATATGCAGAGCCCCAGTATATAAAAACAACCAAAATAGAACCAACCAGTACAGTGGGAGCTGGGACCCCAGGGCTGGTCACCAGAAGTTCCCAGAGGCCCAGTGTTCTCTGATCTTCATACGATGCCTGTTGTGGGTATCCTTTAACATGAGCAGACACCACTCTGTATGGGGAGCTCCTCTGGGCCTGCAAGGGCTCATGTCCCCCATTAAACTCTAACTCCGAGCAGGCAGGGGCTGTCTTAGATTTCGTGAGGGCCGAGAGCCCAGCCTGACACGCTGCTTACAGGTTCTGGTTATGCCCGATAGTGGGAGATGATAATATAATAATAATACTAGTAGTAATAATAATAGTAGTAGTAATAATACTGGGAGTACCAGATAAGCATATGTGACAAGAGCTGTCCGCCACAAGCCTTCCCAGATTTCTGGATTTCTTGGGTAGTCAGGGCTCTGTTTGACCAAAGATGGGTGTTAAAAAAGACAATCTTCACTACTACAGTCACCTCCAGCCCTTCCAAGAAATGGCATTTTAGGACTAATAAAATGACCCAGTACTGGGAAACTACCACTCTTAGAGCCATTTCCTGTCCTTTGCTTCATTTCGCCATCTGTGTGTCCTCTCCAGTCAGCATGACCTCAGGCTGATCTTACATCTGCGGGGCCACCCAGGTCTGGCCCCTAGAGAGTCCTCAGGCTTCCCGATTGTGATGTGTTTGACCTGGATCCCAAGGGCACCTGGCCACAAGTGTGGTCCCCTTTCCTAGCACTGATCACTGTGACGTCTCTGCATTTGGTCCAGAGTCTTGCCCGTACTTCAATAAAACACGGTATCTTTATCTGACCTCATGAACAAAGAAGAGCTAAGATTATTTAAAGTAAACAGAACAGTCCTGAGCACCAGAATTTGGCCGTGGAGGTGGAGACAGAAGTGATTCAGTGTGGTCCCTGTCCCCAAGCTGGGGACAGACACACAGACAAGCCCCACAGCTGTATTAACAGAGGTTCTCACAAAGCAGTGCGGGAACCCATTGGTGGAAAGAATTCCTCCAGCTGAAGTTGTAGGGGATGGTGTGTGCCGTGCGTGAGAGGGAACCAGGAAAGGCTGCACGTAGAAGAAACGATGAGATGGTCCTTGGATGAGGAGTCTGCCAGGCTAAGTGGAGGGGACACTCCAGGCAAAGGGACAGAGCAAATAGTGGCACAAAAGCTTGACAATTTCTGTAACTTTGGGAGAATACATCTGTATCATCCTTTCAACAAGACCATTCTCTGAAAGGTAAAGTATGGTGACGATACTGCCCACGAAGCCTTTAACCTTAACTCTGCGCGAACCTATTCGCTGCCAGAAACCAGTGCAGTGTGCGGCACAGGAACGACCGGGCCCCAAGTGTAATATGGCAGTGGAGGTTTGCGGTGCGACCGGGTAACTCAGCTAGGTTGAAAGAAGCCTTTCACCCCGCCCACCGGTGTGCCTGGGGGTGGTCCAGAAGGTAAGAAGAACCCTTCGTCAAGGTGTCTGTGTGATGCCCTATAGACAGTTAGGATGCTCAGATGATTGTAGGAAGTTTCCTGGGATGGCAGAAGCAATTCCAGGCCACCATCTGAAGCTTCAGCCCACTGAATGTGGTTCTGCTTCAGAGCACCCCACCAGACAATGCAGGGGGGCAAAGGTCCTAGAGGCACCAACCTTATCCTCGGCTGGATTGGGATTTACAGCAGGCTGAAAGACATGAGCTAAAGTTCAGTAGTATTCCAAGCAAGAGGTCCAAAGTTCAATGAAGACTCAGAGTCACATCCAGTTTGTGGACCCAAAAAGTCTTCACAGTAGGGGCGGGCGGGGTGAGTTCTGAGTGTTGAGAGAGACCGGGATGGTGGGGGGCAGAGATAGAAAAGGCACAAAGAGGTGTGTTCCAGGTAGAGGGAGGGAATAGTATTGCTAGAAGCACATGAACAAGAAAAGAGAGATGGATTTCCAGGCTTCTTCTGGAATAGCTGGACATTTTTCTCATAAAGCCTCGTAACCTGTTGACAGCTTGTGAAGAGCCTGACTTCCTCAGCAGATCTCCCCATGCACCTTCAAGATCAGGTCACTCTGGGGTCCCAAATGATAGACGTGTGATTGGATCAGCATACACGGGCCAGGCAGGAACACCTTCAGAATTCATAGGAGAGGCCACACAGTGCCAGACAGCTCAGGCCATCCGTGCTCAACACCCTGGTTCATGAATGAGCATGTGATGATGGTGGTGATACAGAGAGGGGTTGTCATGGGTTGAATCATGTCAGCCCAGAAGATGTTGAACTCTAATGCTCAGTACCTGTGGATGTGACCTTATTGGAGATAAGGTCTTCACAGATGATCGATTTAAGATGAGATCAGTAGCGTGGGCCCTACTCTAGTGTGAGTGGTTTCCTTATAAGAAAGGGAAAGCCATGGGGCACCCGGGTGGCTCAGTCAGTTAGGCATCTGCCTTCAGCTCAGGTCATCATCCTGGAGTCCCAGGATCAAGCCCCGTGGCAGTCTCCCCACTCAGCAGTGAGTCTGCTTCTCCCTCTGCTCCTCCCCCCACCTCATGTTCTCTCTCTCTCTCCCTCACTCAAGCTCTCTCGCTAATAAATAAATAAAAATCTTAAAAAAAAAAAAAAAGTGGAAAGCCAGACGCAGAGACAGACACACACGAGAGAGCAATATGAAGAAACAGGAAGAATGCCATCTACAAGCCAAGGAATGCCTGAGACTAGGAGAAGCTAAGAGAGGGGCCTGGAATGAATTCTCCCTCCCAGCCCTCAGAAGAAACCAACCCTACTGACAGCTTGATCTCAGCCTTCAGAACTAGGAGACGATACATCTCTGTTAGTGGTACTTTGTTACGACAACCCCAGGAAATGAATCAAGCGGGGCTGGCTTATTATTTGAAAAAGTCTCGAGGCTAGTGATAAATATAAATTATGAAGGTTCAGAAATAGATGCTACCGCTGATTCCTGAGACAACTACCAGGTTTTCCCCCATTGACTGGGGTTAGTTCTGTTCTGCGTGGGACACGGCCATGAGTCATTGGCGCCTCGGCGCATGCTGGCTCTCCTGGCTGAGCAGAACCTGATGAATCTCCTCCCTGGAAAAATGCCACCCCCCCAACACACTCAAAACAGGCACAGAGCTCTGCACGAATTCAGGGGAAAACAGAGCAACAGTTCATTGTGTGGTGTACCTGCAAAAACTTGAAAGTGAAAGCCAGCAGGGGTCCACGGTAATCTGGAAGACCTCAGGTGTCTCCAGCACTCTGACAACAGGCCTTTGTGATGAGTGATGCAGGAAGTTATCGCTGGAGACCAAGGGTGTGCCCGGAGGAAACTGGTGCTGATCCTGACTCAGGTGACCGATGCAGATGCCTGCAAACCCATGTATCCTGTGACCCTGGCCCTGCCTTGGTTCCCGTACAACACCAGTGTCCCCACCAGGTGAGCAGGAGGTCTAAGTCTGAGCTGACCCACAGGTGCCTGCTCTCCACTGTCTTGGCCCCGGTCTAGCTGCCCACTTGTCTCTGTGTCACCCTGCCTGCAGCCTGCTCTGGCCCACCTCCGGGAAGGGAAAGGTGCCAGGAAGAGACAAGTCTCCAGGGACTGAGGTGCCACTTGGTTAATAAGTGTCCTTATAGATGCTGTCCCAGACTTACTTCTGCTCTCCACCATTGATTTGGTGGTTCTCTACCTAAAAGAGGAAAAGGGGCAAAAGATAAATGGAAATCAGTGAACTGAAAATGGAAATCACATACATGGTGCTGGGTGGCCTCATCCATGGACACTCATGACCTTTGGCCCATTGTACGGGCTCTGCTGTACTTGATATTGTCCATTTTCCAATATAATAGGTGAGCTGAAGAAATGCTATGATCAGATTCTTATCACTTCTGCCTGTCTTGTCCGTTACGGACTCAATTGTGTCCTCCCAAACTTGTATGTTGAAGCTCTAAGCCCCGTACCTCCACATGTGACTATATTTGTCGACAGGGCCTTTAAGGAAGCAATTAGGTTAGCGTGAGGTCATTGGGGGGGGGGGGCTAATCCAAAATGACTAGTGTCCTTATAAAAAGAGGAGATTAGGTCACAGATGCACACAGAGGGAAGACCATGTGAGGACACGGAGAGAAGACGGCCACCTGCAAGCCAAGGAGAGAGGCCCTAGAAGGAAACTAATCCTGATGACACCTTCACCTTGGACTTTCAGCCTCCAGATCTGTGAGACAATAAATTTCTGTTGTTTCAGCCAGCCGGTCTGTGGTGCTTGGTTATGGCAGCCGGAGAAGACTAGCAGACTGATACGCTCCCCTTAAGTCAAACTTGGAAATACTCAACATTTGTGAAGATCGGTTAAAATATTTTAAAGGAAACACGTTTGTAGCTATTTTCTTTTGGATTCACTACAATAATCCTGTAAGATATGATGGCCATTTTATAGATGGGGAAACTGAGGTTTAAGAGAGTCGTTTACTTCTTATTGTGCAGCAGAGAAACCCAGCTGACCTGGGGGGACCGAGCCGGCCCTCGCTCCTCCAGCTAGTGCTATCCTATCAATTCCTTTTTACGAAAAAACTCACTTCAAAGTAAAAATCCTGGGCATCTGTTCCCTCCACATGTCACTATCGCACATGGAACATTTATAGAGATAGCCGCGAGAGCTGGATTCCTACTGCTTCTTATTCTTTGCACTGTTGCCTAATTCATCCTTCTCACTGCTTATAAACCTGCATCTCAGCTGTAAATCTCCACTGTGACGGAAGTGCACACGCAGAACACACGTTCATAAAGATAAGGCGTCAAGTCTCCAGCCCTGCTCCCTCGGAGGCCGGACAGGAAAATCAAAGCTACGCCATACACGGAAATGCAAGTGTGAGATGATTAATGGGACTCTTCAAGTTCCTGGGCCTTCCAGGATGCCAGGGGGTGTGCTATAGGCACCCCAGGAAGAAACAGGACTGCCCAGATGTCACCCTGCAAGGTGCCACTTAAAGGGGCCACCCACTCATTCTGGGGTGTCAGAACTTTAAAGACGAATCCTGCTTACTTCCTGCCATTCAAGTACTATTATTCCCCACCCCACCCCACGTTTTATACATGATTTAAAAAAAAAAAAGCAGAACAGCTTTATGGATGGTATAAAATAACCTGCATATATTGGCAGTGTATGACTTGGCCAATTTTAACCTTTGTGTACACTTCTGAAACTCTCACTACAGTCAAGACAATGAACATGACCATCACTTCCAAGCTTCCTGTGCTCTTGGTAATCCCTCCTTCCTGCCCCCCTCCCACTGCTCCCCACGCAATCACTGATCTGTTTTTGTCATGATACATTCGTTTGTGTTTTACAGAAGTGGAAACATAGTTGGTACTCCTTTTGTCTGGCTTCTTTCTTTCAGCGTAATTACTTTGAAATCCGTCCATAGTATTACATGTATCAACAGTTTATTCCTTTGATTTGTGAGTAGTATTCCATTGTGTGGCTATACCATAATTTATTTAATCATTCATCTGTTAAAGGACGCTTGGGTTATTTTCAGTTTGGGGCTAGTATAATAAAGCTGCTAAGAATATTCATGTTCAAGTCTTTGAGTGGACGTATGCTTTTATTCCTCTTGAGTATGTAAATACCTAGAAGTGAAATGGCTGGATCATATAGTGGGTGTATTGTTAACTTTTAAGAAACTGTCAGGCTGTTTTCCAAAGTAGCTGCACCATTTTACATTCCCACCAGCAGTGTGGGAGAGCTCTAGTTTCCCCACATCCTTGCCAGCACTTGGTATGGTTCATTTTTGAAATGTTAGCTGCTCTCATACACGTGTAGTGATTTCTCCTTGTGATCTGAATTTGCATTTTCTAAATGACTAGTTATGTTGAGCGTTTTTTCATGTCCTTCTTTTGCCAACTGTGTTTCTTCTTTAGTAAAGTGTGCTCAAATCTTTGCCCATTTTTAAAAATTGGACCATTTTTGCCTTCCTGTAATTGAGTTTTAAATGTTCTCGATACATCCCAGATCCACGTCCTTTGTTAGATCTATGTTTTGCATTTAATTCAGTATCGTATATAAACAAGAAAGGCTTATTGAGAAGAGCTAAACCACACATAAAGTGAAATATACACCATTTATTCAACTGTTATCAAAAGTATAAATCATACATGCAAAAGTTGCAAATAGCTTGCGCACGTATTACTTTTAATCCCTCCCTAATGGCATTGGTGGGACTCTTCACCAGGTGGGCTGAAGGAAATCTCCCCGTACTGGCATGTCCTGGTCTTTTTTATTTCTTGCTTCTTGTCCTTGGCTCCTTTCCCATTTCCACTCTCCACTCTGACCCACTCCGACACATCGGACAAATCCTGTGCAGGATGAGAAAGGACACCATAATTATCAGTCTTTAAGGGAGTCTTCATACGATGCCCGGGCTACGTTGGCTCTTCTTTCAGCTGATGACAAGGAGGGGCAGCTGCCTGGTGACACCTGTTCTCTCTTCACTGCTAGAGGGTTCTTCTAGCTTTTTGCAGGAAAAGACCAATGTTTTGGTTTTGTGTTACCTTAGCGAGTTTTCCCCCTGATTAAAAAATAACCCTTCATTTGCTATCAAATGCCCTTTGCTGGAGGTACCAGCAGAGAGGTTTCTGCTTAACCCCCACTCCTGAGGGAGGCAACATCGGCCCCTTGTTTACGCCTCCCCTCGGAGCCTGATGGACGCCATGTCCATAAACATGCTCAGTGTCTGCCTCTCCCCATGAAGGCGGGCGCTCTGCATATTTTGTTTACAGTTATGTTCTCAGCCCGCAGAACAGTACCTGGCACATAGTAGGAGCTTGCTATATGTTTGTTGTGAATGAATAAATGCATCTAGTGCAGTGACCAGCCTGAACAGGTGGGTGCAGGGCTGGGAACCCGAAGAATTCCCACTAAGACCACCCAGCTGATAAAAACAGACAATATATGCAGGCCCCAGCTGTGCCTGTGGACAAGGGGACATCATAATGGAGTGAGGGAGATGCTTCACTGGAGGCACTCCTGCCGGGCCCTCATACAGAGGAGGGGACACTTATGTGCCCAAAGGGGGTGGAGAGACTTCTCAGAGAAGGGGAGACTCAGAGAAGGAGGAATTTGTGAGATACACAAACCAGGGAAAAGAAGTCTCTGAGTTGGAAGAACACTGCCAGGGGTCCAATCTGTAAGATCTTGGGAAGCTGCTGTCTATGCCCGTTGAGTCCACCATGGTTCTTTCTCTTGGCCACATATTTTCACTGGTGGACCACCATTTGATGAGTTACAAAGTGAACTCTTTTTTTAAAAAAAGCCCAAAGCTCTGGAAAAAATTGCAAATGATGTTGAGAAAGGTTCTGAACTCATGAACAAATTCGACCTTAGAGTGATTTTTTTTAGATTTTATTTATTTATTTATTTACTTACTTACTTACTTAGCTATTTACTTGAGACAGACAGAGCGAGCAAACATGGGAGCAAGAGGGAGAGAAAGAGAGAATCTGAAGCAGACTCCGTGCTGAGCACAGAGCCCGATGTGGGGCTCCATCCCATGACTGTGAGATCACGACCTAAGCCAAAACCAACAGTCAGATGCTCAACTGACTGAGCCACCTAGGTTCCCCCTTAGAGTAACTTTTAAAAATCCTTTAAATCCTGTGCTTTCATCCTGTCTTCTTTTCCATGCCTACCTTCTCATTTCTCTCTTACCCAGGGCCATTTTCCCTTGAATCTCTCTCACTGTTGTTTCCCTCAACACACAGGAAGCATGTTCTTCTTGGCACATCCCCTGCTGGCCCCCACCCAGGTCTTCTTCACCACTTGCCCAAACTACAACAGGTTCCTAACTGGCTACATCTCCCTGCGATTACGTCCACATGGCTCACCTACACGATCTCTGTATGCTGCCCTTTTGCCAGCTCCCTACTCACAGCCATTACCTAAAGGATGAGGCATCCTGATGACTATCCCACCTCAATCTTCTCTCACACACACTGCTCCTTAAGAACCATCCTTTCACTGTGAAAATAGTCATGCACAGCAAGCCATGGCTTCGGTGGCGGGACTCTAGTAAGCAAATGACCATCCAATAAAGAAAGACGTGTGCATTGTGTCTTCATGGAAGCTAACAAAGGGTGCAGTGAAAGCTTGGACAGGAGAAGCGGGTTTTGACAGGGGATAGGGTTAGGGAAGATGTTTTTGAGGAAGTGACGTTTGGCTGACACTTGCAGGATGACTAGGGAAGGACTAAAAGAAGAGGTGTGCAAAGCCCTAAGGTGAGGACACCTTGGCAGTGGAGGGAATTACATAAACCCGGGTGGTTGGAGAGTCATGACTCAAGGGAGAAAGACACGAGGTAGAATGGAGTGAGGAGCAGGGGTTAGACCACCCTGAGCCTTCTAGACTGTGATACGGTTTATGGATCATGCTCGCAGCCAGCCAAAGGATGGCCTGAAAGCCAGGAGACCTTAGGAGACTTGTAGGGAGTACAGCAAGAGCAGAGCTTGGACCCAGTGAGACAGAAGAACAAAATGCCTCTGCGGTAGAATGATTAGGACAAATAGAACGTGGTGGTGGGTTGCATGTAGAGGGGGTAGGATATGATGTCAAGAAGGGCTCCCAGGTTTCAGACGGGTGAAAGGAGGTGTCATTTTCTAGCACATGGAAGAAAGGAGAGGAGCACATTTGTGGGGGATGATTCCAGCTCTGTTTCAAGCAGGAGACCCTGAAGGCCCTTTCCCACTTGCCTCTTGTGATTTATTATCATCCTATTTACAGTTTCTACAACTCATATGACAGTGAAATCACCTTCCAGTATGCATATGTGCTTTCTTTCAGATAAGATAAAATGCGTTAGGGAGCAGAGACAGTATCACATGGCCTTCGGAATAGCTCACACTGCCCAGGACTGCTGTGCTATGCAGGGCACATCACTATAGGACCTAGGAACAAATGAGTGCATAATATTGGGATGTATGAATTTTTAGCCTTCAAAACATTGTGAAGTGACAGTTAATTATCGTTATTATTTTTTCAGAGGAAGGAAAACCAACTTCAGAGCCCACTGTGTTTGAAATTACTACCTTTTCATTCACCCTGATGAAACTCCCTGGGCTTTGGCAATATTTACACAAAGCAGCTGTTCTGTATAAAGATGCTTGTGCTAACCTCCCGCCCCAGGATATCACAGAGGAAAAGTTACGATGATCGCATCCCTAACCCACTCCCATTCAAAATTTCCAAGCTATGACTTTTGCAAATGGTCTGAACTTGCCATTAAGGTAAGTAAATTTCATTCAATTAAAACGAACCACAGGAGCCAGCCATCAGGCCACATAGGAAGTGGTGAGACAGTGGTAGCTGAAGCTAATCATGAGATCATGGTTTCTAACTCCTCACTCTGCAGAAGTTGGTTCTGTGATAGAAGACCTCACACCTGGCCACAGCCAAACAGCCCCAGGCAATGTACAGCGAGGCCTGGGGCCAGGCGGGAAGACCCACAGAATGTGACATCTGCCCATGTCCCACACCTGATGGACCTCCAGAGGGAGTGTATCATTAGCAATTTCATGGCTCACCCTGATGCTTCTGATAGTTTCTCCTGAGCAGGAAGCCAGGGAGTGGGGGAAAAAAGTGGCAGGGAAGAGGCATCAAAACTACCGTTACCATCAAAGCAAGGGGAGGAAAGGTAACACTCATTATTTTCCTCCCACCATCCAACGGCCTTCACATATGTGAGCCTCTCTGTGCCTGTTTCTTCTTCTGCAAAATGCGGATAATAGTGTCCCCCTAATGGTTGTTACATATGGCTGTGGTGGATCCCATCTGAAACCCAGGCTTAAGGAGCAGCCCTTCTCTGAGATGTCACTGTTCCCAGGGCAGAGGATAAAGAGGGATGAGGGGGACCAAGTATCTGCTCAGAAGGGGCTCAGGTCACTTCCACTTACATCTCATTGGTCACACTCAGTCACCCAATGAACCTAATGTCAATGGGAAAAGGAGGACACTCTTTCCCCAGGGATGACTCTGTGGGAAAGGGCAGCAATCACTCAGTCTACAACAGGGACTTTCAATAGCTCACCCAGGTTGCACAGATTTCAAAAAGTCAGGATTCAAACCCATGCCTGACTAGTGCAAAAGTCTTTCTGTGGTGCTGTCCAGCGATCCCTCCCTCTTCCTTTCTTCCTCCTTCTCCACCATTTATCACAACTATGTCTGCATATGGGACACCTGGCTGGCTCAGTTGGTAGAGCATGTGACTCTTGATCTCAGGGTCATGAGTTCGCCCAGAGTCACAAGCCAAGACAGCCATGTCCAGGATATAGCCCATTCTCTTCAAGCTGTAGGTGCCCATTTTTTCATTTCCTGACCTGTAAGATGAGATAAACCAATGCATTTCTTTTTTTTCCATTTTTTAAAATTTAAATTCAATTAATGAACATACAATGTATTATTGATGTCACAGGTAGAGTTCAGTCATTCATCAGTCTTATATAATATCCAGTGCTCATTGCATCACATGGCCTCCTTAATGTCCATCACCCAGTTATCCCATCCCCCCACCTCCCTCCCCTCCAGCAACCCTCAGTTTGTTTCCTATGATTAAGAGTCTTTCATGGTTTTCCTCCCTCTCTGATGACTTCCCATTCAGTTTTCCCTCCCTTTCCCTATGATCCTTTGCACTGTTTCTTATATTCCACATATGAGTGAAACCATATGATAGTTGCCTTTCTCTGATTCACTTACTTCTCCCAGCATTACACCCTCCAGTTCCAACCACTTTAATGTAAATGGTAAATATTTATCCTTTCTGATGGCTGAGTAATATTCCTATATATATGTGTGTGTATAGGAGTATATATATGTATACATGTATATGTATTGTGTATATATGTGTATATATATATATGTATATATATTGCTATATATGTGTGTGTGTGTGTGTCTACATATATATATGACATCTTCTTATCCATTCATCTGTGATGGACATCTGGGCTTTTTCCATAGTTTGGCTATTGTGGACATTGCTGCTATAAACATTGGGGTGCATGTGCCCCTTCAGATCACATTTGTATCTTTGGGGCAATACCCATAGTGCAATTGCTGGGTCATAGGGTAGCTCTATTTTCAACTTTTTGAGGAACTTCCATACTGTTTTCCAGAGTGGCTGCACCAGCTTGCATTCCTCCCAATAGTGTAAAAGGGTTCTCCTTTCTCCACATCCTCACCAATAGCTGCCGTTTCCTAATTTATTAATTTTAGCCATTCTGACTGGTGTGAGGTGTTATCTCATTGTGGTCTTGATTTGTATTTCCCTGATGCCGGATGATGTTGAGCATTTTTTCATGTGTCTGTTGGCCATTTATATGTCCTCTTTGGAGAAATCTCTGTTCATGTCTTCTGCCCATTTCTTGATTGGATTATTTGTTCTTTGGGTGTTGAGTTTGGTAAGTTCTTTATAAACTTTGGATACTATCCCTTTATCTGATATGTCATTTGCAAATATCTTCTCCCATTCTGTTGGTTGTCTTTTGGCTTTGTCGACTATTTCCTTTGCTGTGCAAAAACTTATCTTAATGAAGTCCCAATAGTTCATTTTTGTCTTTGTTTCCCTTGCCTTTGGAGACATGTCTGGCAAGAAGTTGCTGTAGCCGAGGTCGAAGAGGTTGCTGCCTCTGTTCTCCTCTAGGATTTTGATGGATTCCTGTCTCACATTTATGTCCTTCATCCATTTTGAGTCTATTTTTCTGTATGGTATAAGGAAATGGTCCAGTTTCATTCTTCCGCATGTGGCTGTCCGATTTTCCCAACACCATTTGTTGAAGAGACTGTCTTTTTTCCATTGGATAGTCTTTCTTGTTTTGTAGAAAATTAGTTGACCATAGAGTACAGGATTCATTTCTGGGTTCTTTATTCTCTTCCATTGATCTATGTGTCCTTTTTTATGCCAGTACCATGCTGTCTTGATGATTACGGCTTTGTAATAGAGCTTGAAGTCCAGAATTGTGATGCCATCAGTTTTGGTTTTCTTTTTCAACTTTCCCTTAGCTATTTGGGGTCTTTTCTGGTTCCATACAAATTTTGGCATTATTTGTTCCAGTTCTGTGAAAAAAGTTGATGGTATTTTGATAGCGATTGCGTTGAATGTGTAGATTGCTCTAGGTAACATAGACATTTTAACAATATTTATTCTTCCAATCCATGACGTGGAACGTATTTCCATTTCTTTAATGAGTGTTCTATAGTTTTCTGAGTACAGATCCTTTGCCTCTTTGGTTAGGCTTATTCCTAGATATCTTACAGTTTGGGGGGCACTTATAAATGTGATCGACTCCTTAATTTCTCCTTCTTCTGTCTCATTGTTAGTGTATAGAAATGCAACTAATTTCTGTGCATTGATTTTATATCCTGCCACTTTGCTGAATTCCTGTATGAGTTCTAGAAATTTTGGGGTGGAGTCTTTGGGTTTTCCACATAGAGTATCACATCACCCGCAAAAAGTGAAGGTTTGACTTCTTTGCTGATTCAGATATCTTTTATTTCTTTTTGTTGTCTGATTGCTGAGACCAGGGCTTCTTGTACTATGTTGAACAGCAGTGGTGAAAGTGGGCATCCCTGCCATGTTCCTGACCTCAGAGGAAAAGCTCTCAGTTTTTCCCCATTGAGAATGATATTCGCTAGTTAGTTTTTATGATATTCGTAGTTAGCTTTTATGATATTGAGGTATGTTCCCTCTATCTCTACACTGTGAAGAATTTCAACCAAGAAAGGATGCTGTACTCTCTCAAATGCTTTTTCTGCATCTATTGAGAGGATCATGTGGTTCTTATCCTTTCTTTTATATATGTGGTGTATCACACTGATTGATTTGTGGATGTTGAACCACCCTTGCAGACCAGGAATAAATTACACTTGGTCGTGGTGGAAAATGTACTGTTGGATCCTATTGGCTAGTATTTTGGGGAGAATTTTTGCATCCATGTTCTTCAGGGATATTGATCTGTAATTCTCCTTTTTGGTGGGGTCCTTGTCTGGTTTGGGGAGCAAGGTAATTCTGGCCTCATAGAAGGAGTTTGAAGTTTTCCTTCCATTTCCATTTTTTGAAACAGCTTCAGAAGAATAGGTATTAGTTCTTCTTTAAATGTTTGGTAGAATTCCCCTGGGAAGCCATCTGGCCCTGGGTTCTTGTTTGTTGGGAAATTTTTGATTACTGCTTCAATTTCCTGGGTGGTTATGGGTCTGTTAAGGTTTTCTATTTCTTCCTGTTTCAGTTTTGGTAGTTTATACATCTCTAGGAATGCATCCATTTCTTCCACATTGCCTAATTTGTTGGCACATAGTTGCTCATAATACATTCTTATAATTGTATTTCTTTGGTGTTGGTTATGATCTCTCTTCTTTCATTCATGATTTTATTTATTTGGGTCCTTTCTCTTTTCTTTTGGATAAGTCTGGCCAGGGGTTTATCAATCTTATTAATTCTTTCAAAGAACCAGCTCCTAGTTTTGTTGATCTGTTCTACTGTTCTTTTGGTTTCTATTTCATTGATTTCTGCTCTAATCTTTATCATTTCTCTTCTCCTGCTGGGTTTAGGCTTTATTTGCTGTTCTTTGTCCAGCTCCTTTAAGTGTAAAGTTAGATTGTGTATCTGAGACCTTTCTTGTTTCTTGAAAAAGACTTACAGTGCTGTATACTTCCCTCTTAGGACTGCCTTTGCTGCATCCCAAAGATTTTGAACACTTGTGCTTTCATTTTCATTTCCATGAAATTTTTTAATTCTTCTTTAATTTCCTGGTTGACCCATTCATTCTTGAGAAGGATGCTCTCTAGCCTCCATGTATTTGAGTTATTTCCAAGTTTCCTCTTGTGATTGAGTTCCAGTTTCAAAGCATTGTGGTCCAAAAATATACAGGGAATGATCCCAATCTTTTGGTACCAGTTGAGACCTGATTAATGACCCAGTATGTGATCTATTCTGGAGAATGTTCCATGTGCACTAAAGAAGAATGTGTATTCTGTTGCTTTAGGATGGAGTGTTCTGAATATATCTGTGAAGTCCATCTGGTCCAGTGTGTCATTCAAAGCCCTTATTTCCTTATTGATCTTCTGCTTAGATGATCTGTCCATTGCAGTGACTAGGGCGTTAAAGTCCCCTACTATTATTGTATTATTATCACTGTGTTTCTTTAATTTTGTTATTAATTGGTTTATATAATTGGCTGCTCCCATGTTAGGGGCATAAATATTTACAATTGTTAGATCTTCTTGTTGGATTGACCCTTTAATTATGATATAGTATCCTTCCTCATCTCTTACTACAGTCTTTGGTTTTAAATCTAATTTGTCTGATATAGGATTGCCACTCCAGCTTTTTTTTGATGTCCATTAGCATGATAAATGGTTTTCCACCCCCTCACTTTAAATCTGGTGGTATCTTTGAGTCTATAATGAGTCTCTTGCAGGCAGCATATTAGTGGGTCTTGCTTTTTTATCCAACCTGATACCCTGTGTCTTTTGATTGGGGCATTTAGCCCATTGACATTCAGAGTAATTATTGAAAGATACAAATTTAGTACCATTGTATTACTGTAAAGTGACTATTTCTGTATATTGTCTCTGTTCCTTTCTGGTCTATGTTACTTTTGGTCTCTCTCGTCACTTAAAGGATCCCTTTTAATATTTCTTGTAGGACTGGCTTCGTGATCACAAATTCTTTTAGTTTCTTTCCTGGAAGCTTTTTATCACTCCTATTTTGAATGACATCCTAGCTGGATAAAGTAGTCTTAGCTGTGTATTTTTCTCATTTAGCGCCCTGAATATATCATGTCAGTCCTTTCTGGCCTGCCAGACCTCTGTGGATAGGTCTGCACCAATCTAATGTTTCTAGCCTTGTAGGTTATGGACCTCTTGTCCTGAGCTGCTTTCAGGATTTTCTCTTTGTCTCTGAGTTTTGTAAGTTTTACTACTAGATGTCAGGGGGTTGACCTATTTTTATTGATTTTGAGGGGGGTTCTCTGTGCCTGCTTGACTTGGATACCTGTTCCTTTCCCCAGATTAGGGAAGTTCTCCACTATAATTTGCCCCAATATACCTTCTGTCCCCCTCTCTCTTTCCTCTTCCTCTGGGATCCCAATTATTCTAATATTGTTCTGCTTTATCACTTATCTCTCAAATTCTTTCCTCATGATCCAGTACTTACTTATCTCTCTTTTTCTCAGCTTCTTTATTCTCCATCCTTTTCTCTTCTATTTTCACTAATTCTCTCTTCTGCCTCATTTACCCTAGCAATTAGGGCCTCCATTTTTTTTATTGCACCTCATTAATAGCCTTTTTGATTTTAGTTCTTGTATTTCTCCAGAAAGGGATTCTCTAGTATCTTCTATGTTTTTTTTTCAAGCCCAGCTAGTATCTTTATATTGTTATTCTGAACTCTAGTTCCAACATCTTACTTATGTCCATACTGATTAGGTCCCTGGCAGCAGTCAGTACTGCCTCTTGTTCTCTTTTTTGAGGTGAGATTTTCTGTCTTGTCATTATGTCCAGAGAAGAATAGATAAATGAGAGAACAAAATACTAAAATGGCAACAATGACCCTAGAGAAATATACACTAAACAAATCAGAAGAGACCCAAAACCAAAAAAATAAATAAATAATTTTTTTAAAAAACTTAAAAATTAATTAATTAATTAATTAAAAAAACAAAAAAAAACAAAAGAAAGAAAAAAGAAGTGAATATAATTAGACAGGTGAACGGAATAAAGCAATACACTGGATCCTGAATTTTCATCTGTTTGTTAGAAAATTAGATCCCAAAATTGTAAAGAAAGAAAAACTTGTATGTGTAAAAAATAAAATTAAATACAATGAAAGGATAGAATGTAACTGTAAAAATGAAAATTAAAAGACTAGAAAAAACAAAAAAAACACAACAAAAAAAATGGAAGGGATATGGACAGGTGAAAAGAACAGAGCAATACACTATCTCTTGAGTGTATTTTGGTTAGTTTATTAGAAGAAACTACATCTCCAAATTGTAAAGAAAGAAAAACTTACATATACACCAAAATAAAATTAAACACATTGAAAGGATAGAATGTAACTGTAAAGATGAAAATTTAAAAAGACTTTAACCAAAAAAAAAAAAAAAGGAAGGAAAGAAAGAAAAAAGAAAAGAAAAAGAGAATATGGTTTTATTTTATTTTTTTTTATTTTTTTTAAAGATTTTTATTTATTTATTTGACAGAGATAGAGACAGCCAGCGAGAGAGGGAACACAAGCAGGGGGAGTAGGAGAGGAAGAAACAGGCTCATAGCAGAGGAGCCTGATGTGGGGCTCGATCCCATAACGCCAGGATCACGCCCTGAGCCGAAGGCAGACGCTTAACCGCTGTGCCACACAGGCACCCCCAGAAAAAGAGAATATGATCAGACAGATGAATAGAACAGAGCCATACATTAGATTTTGGGTGTATTTTGTTCTGTTAGAAGAAACTGCATCCCAAAATTATAATGAAGAAAAACATATATATACAAAAATAAAATTTAATACAATGAAGGGATAGAATTTAATTGTAAAAATGAAAATTAAAAAAGATTTTTAAAAAAGAGTTGATGGAATAAGAAATTGGTTGTATAAAGGAAAGAGAAAAAAAATAAATTAAAATTGAAAGCCTAAAGAATCATGGAGGAAAAAAACCATGAGTTCTATGTGCTGTATTCCCCTGGCACTGGAGTTTTGCAGTTCTCATTGATCGATAAACTTGGTCTTGGCTGGATGTTCTTGCTGATCTTCTGGGGGAGGGGCCTGTTGCTTTGATTCTGGAGTGTATTTGCAAAGGCTAAATTGCATAACCCTTTCCAGGGGCCAGGCTAAGTAATCTGCTCTAGTTTGCTGTAGTAGCTTTTGTTCCCTGAAGGCTTTCCAAGCAGCTTTAGAAGGTGAGAATGAAAATGGCAGCCTCCCAATCTCTGGCCATGAAGCTGAGAGCTTGGGCCCCACTCCTCAGTGAGCCCTCAGAGAAAAGCAGTCAATCACTCCTATCTCCCTGGTCTCCAGCCACACTCTGTGCTCACCCAGCCAGTGACTGACTGTGTCTATCTCAGGCACATGACCCCATTTCGAGTCTCCAAACCCTGCAGACTCCTGCGGAATGCTCCCATGCCACTCCTCCAGGGACAGGAAGGGGGGCGTCTCACCCATTCTGCCGCTTTTTGGGCCCCTGCTCGGAGAGTAGTCACCCAACTGTGCTGCAGTTCATGGCTTATGGCAACCCTGAGTTGAGAGCCCACTTCTGGGCTGTTTGTAGCCGGCTTGCCCATTCCAATGCCTGGGAACTCTGCCACACTCAGGCACCCCCCAGTTTTCCTGTAATTCCAAGGATCCTGAGACCACATTGTCCCACCCAGGGTTTGGCCCCTGCTTAGCCACCTGAGTGGGACCAGGCAGGGATGTCCCTCCCCAGAGCAGACTTCTAAAAGTTCTGATTTTGTGGGGTGCCTGGGTGGCTCAGTCATTAAGCGTCTGCCTTCGGCTCAGGGTGTGGTCCCAGGGTCCTGGGATCAAGCCCTGCATCGGGCTCCCTGCTCCACTGGGAGCCTGCTTCTTCCTCTCCCACTCCCCCTGCTTGTGTTCCCTCTCTCTCTCTGGCTGTCTCTCTCTCTGTCAAATAAATAAATAAAATCTTTTAAAAAAATAAAATAAAATAAAAAATAAAAGTTCTGATTTTGTGATCCAGTGCAATATTGCTTTCCAGTAGCCAGTTTATGGAGGCTCCCTCCCCACCCCACCCCCAGCAGTTTATCTTCCCATATATCTTCTCAGATTCACTTCTCCACACCTCCTACCTTCCAGAAAGTGGTTGCTTTTCTATTTGTAGAGGTGCAGCTATTTTTTTCTTAGATCTCTGGTTGAGTTCGCAAGTGTTTAGAATGATTTGATAGCTATCTAGTTGAATTCCTGGGACCAGATGAAATGAAGGTCTCCTACTCCTCCACCATCTTGGACTTTCTAATCCAATGCATTTCAATTCATCAAGCATTTACTACATGTCAAGACTTAGGATTTTTATTATCTCATTTCACTTCCCATGATTACATCAAGGAGTAAAATCACATAGATCATTAATGTAACCCAGCCCATTAGTATAAGG
Source organism: Ursus maritimus (assembly GCF_017311325.1). NCBI lineage: Eukaryota > Metazoa > Chordata > Mammalia > Carnivora > Ursidae > Ursus > Ursus maritimus. Next base: position 65,787,114 of record NW_024426885.1, on the reverse strand, counting down.
GTTTTTAGTCCATCCCTTGAACTCACCTAACAAGTTGTATAATCACACACACACACGCACGCACGCACACACACACACACGTTTTCTAAGATATGGAAATTTATTTTTAAGTTCCCTTTCAGTATTGGATTAATAAAGCAGAAGCTTTATCTTCCACTGATCAATTATTTTTACCTCTGAGTTTTCATCAGTAAAGCACAACCCATCAGTCTGAATAGCCAGTGTTTGAAGTAGTTGTGTTCCAGACATTTCTAGGGCCAAGTAACTCATGCTAACCAGGAAAGCCTATTTCAGCCCCTCCTCTTTTCCAAAAGCATCCCCCCAGGTTGCCTTACTTGTTTGGTCTTCAACTTCGAGAACACAAAGGGCAAGTCAAGTCCCTCTTATCCTTCTTGGCCCTCAAATGTTTGAAGATACAGCCACATTTCACCACTATAAGAAAACTCTCTACTCCCTTTGCCCATTCATTCTACACACAGCTTGGCTCCAGGACCCTTGCTGACCTGACCATAGCCCGAGCACTGGGTTCTTTGCCCCAACACGAGATAGTCTTTGCCTCAGAGTGGCAGCAGCATCTTGACTATCCCCGCATTTCTGGCACTGAGTGCAGGTGCAACGTGTGGCAGGCTCTCAGAAATGCTTGCTGTTGACATGTGTTTGGGCTGAATGCCCAGGGGGCTGTCTGTCATTAGGACTGTCTCTATAGCTGAGGTAAGGGCTATGGCCTTTCACACTGGCTTTCCAAAGCTCAACAGCACCCTCACCTAAAGGAAAAAAATATGAAACAGTTGAACACGGTGAAGGAACACAAGGAGGATGGTAGGGAGGAGGGGAAATGCCATAGACTTAGGGCAATGAAAGTAGAAAAAGACACAGCAAATGACACTTGCCATCTGTTCGTGTGCTACTTCTCACTAAAAACCCCTTCACTCGCCCTGAGAAATGAGCATTGAGAAGTTTCCATTTTACTCACCATCCAGTGGGCACCTGAGGGAAGGCCCTATCCACCTGCCAGGGCCAAACAATCCCGTGGCATCGGGAGTCCCTCCACCGCTCTCCCTCCTAAATTGTAAGCCTGAGGCCAGTTATCGAGGCGCCATCCTTGAGTGGCAGGTCAGATGGCTCATGTCCCATCACTGGCCTCACAGGAATCTTTGGTGTTCTTTTTTTATTCCTTAACTCATTAAGTCATGCCCTCCAGACTCCCTTGCCTCAACGTGTTGGAGAGAAGAGCCTACCTCACCGGAAAAGGGGGTGCTTCTGATCTGACGAAAGGATTTCAAGGTGGATGGGAGAAAATAGAGAATTAACAGAGAAGTTTTTAAAAATTTTAGAGATTTTTTAATATAATCACATCCTTCCTTTTAATTTATGACCTGCTGAAGGAACAGCCACAGTCAGCCATGTGAGTATTAACCAGGTTACCAGGAGAGAGAGGCTCCCCAGGGGGGCTGGAAGCACAGTTCCATCTCCGCCCATCCTTTCCGTCCCACCCTGTTCCAAGTGCTCTGAAATTAGGCTGACCCATCAGGCTCTTCCAGGTGTACAAAGTGACCCAAATGAAAGCCTTCTCCCTCATAGCAGGGAAGCAGAGGAAGGCTGTGTTTCTCTTAGTTTTTCATCTGGGTTTCTTAGTGGAGGGGAAAGAACTGCTTGTTATCATTTTCAAATGGCTGATGGGAGAATATATGACTGAAGGGACTGGGCAAGGGGTGGGAGCAGGGCGCAGGGAAGGGGGGACTCCACATGGGAGGGGCACTTGGTCTCCTCGCCTGTGCCCCCGGCTGGCTCAGCATACTGGGGAGAGTGTGGTGACTGCAGGTTTTATTATCATTCAGGTGTGGTAAAGCCAACAGATTAGGAGATGATTGCCCTTGAAAAGACAGTTGGTTACAGTTCCTGAGAAGAGGGGACATGCCACGCCATGAGGGAGGGGCCCATGGGGAGGCACAGGGCCAGGCAGGAGGCGGAGGGAGTAAGGCGGGAACTGGGCAAGAGCCTTTGTTGTCATTTCTGTGGGAAGGAAAAGATGAGGCAGGGCAGGCAGGTTTAGGCTAACCTGATCCCTTTCAAGGCTTTGAGCCATAGGGGCTGTCCCTTGTTGTCAGGCACCTAGCTCTTGGGTGATTAGGACAAGGGAATAGTGGCCCAGAGTGTGAGAGCCCAGTAAGGGGGGTGGGAAGGGGCTCTGGCTTGGCTGGTTTGCATGTGAAAGATGTGCCGCCCCGGGTGAGTTGTTTACTCTCACTAGGAATTGGCTACGCCTGGGTGGGCCAGTCACTCCAGGATCAGCATGTCCCCAAGAAGTCAGAGCATCAGAATATAGAAAATAGAAGACTGTGGTTACTACAGAGAAGGAGGTATTTTGATGAAGCCTACGAGATAATAAAATGTGAACTGACCAAAACTTTACTGAAAATCCTAAATCAGCCTGCTTTTCATCTGAAAATTTGCATCATATCTTGTTTGTCCTTCCCTTTCATCTCTCCATAGCACGCAGAAATCCTGTGGTGGGGAAGCCTCGGGAAACCATGAAGGTGTTTGTTGGCATGACGGCTAGTGTGGAAGAGAGACATTACCTCTGTGCGGGTACTTATGCATCCATCCAGGCTGCGATCCATCCTGGTCCCAAATGGGCCCTTAAGACAGCAGATACTCAAACACAATGTATCTCCACTCTCCACACAAGTGTTGCCCCATCCAAGGTTTGCTGGTTTGCTGGGATTCTGGAGTGACAAGCTTATCAGGTCAATGTGACAGCCATCATCAGCTACACCACTTCACGCCTCTCTGAAAGAATGAGTCAGCAGAGTCCAACAGACATCACAACTTGAGGAAGAATGGCGCTCATGGCTTCTATGACACAGCTTTGATGTGACAGCCCTGCCATGTATTCAGTCCAAAACCGCGGCCCTGGTGATTTCTCCACAGCCCCATCCTAGACTTTTCTCCCAGCATGGGAGAGTTCAGCTAATTCCATGATTCTGGAGCTTGGCTTATTTGCTAAGTAAATACTGGAATCAAATGGCAGAGCTGCTCTTCGGTCGGCCTTGCTGTGCAGGCAGAGGTGATAAGCAAACTTCAGAACTTCAGAACTGTGGCGAGAACCATACCTGGGAGCAGCGCTGTGCCCACCAACCTGTGCTAGTGGAAGACTGTGAGGAGAGACACACGCCACAGAAGAAGCCTCACTGAGGGGTCTGGGGAATGGCTCAACATAATGGAAAGCATCTCCTTCCCCACCGAGTGGCTGGAAAGATGGTAGATAGAGGCCCCTGTCTGCTCCAGAGAAAACCAGCCTTCGTTTCCCTGCTCCCCACTCTCCCCAGCCCCTCCCTGTAGGGTGCCAGATGGGCCCTGACCAATGTCATCCCATATCAACGATCTCTGACTGTGAGCAAACCTCAACCCATTCTGATCTTTGGTTAATTCGTGTTTTAGTAAGTGTAATGATTAAGCCACCTCCTCTAACAAACCCGTTCATGGGAGTTTAAGAATTTCAGTGACTGGGGCGCCTGGGTGGCACAGCGGTTGGCCGTCTGCCTTCGGCTCGGGGCGTGATCCCGGCGTTGTGGGATCGAGCCCCACATCGGGCTCCTCTGCTGGGAGCCTGCTTCTTCCTCTCCCACTCCCCCTGCTTGTGTTCCCTCTCTCCCTGGCTGTCTCTATCTCTGTCGAATGAATAAATAAAATCTTTAAAAAAAAAAAAGAATTTCAGTGACTACATTGGGAACATCTGTGAGTGGACATAGACGAGAGAAGTCTACCCCTATGAAGAGAAGGACAGAGCGGGTGAAGATGAAGAGAAAGGAGGTCAAAGGGGGCCTGGCATAGATATTCCCTTCCTGGAGGTGGGTTGTCTCAGGTGGCCAAACGTGCGTCTGCAACGCAGCCATCTGGGGCTCCCCTGGGAGAGTCGTCAGATGTACCCCAGGGGCCCTGGCCACTGTCCAGCCTTGCCTGCATGTGTGGTCACTTGGAGTTGCCGTCAGAACAGTCCCTCGGTGTCTGTGGTCCTGTCAGTGCAGTCCCAGGACCAGAGTGTCCCTTTCTGTCAGTCACCTTTTTCATACCTGCCCTGAATTCTGCTACCAAACTCTGTTACATGGTCGCTTTCTTCTCTGCACACAGCGCATTCCCTCATGGCCTCTCTACTGGAAGGCCCCTTCTGTTATTGCTCTCCAGATTTTCCTTTTTTTAAAAAGATTAATTTATTTATTTGAGACAGAGAGAGGGCATGAGTGGGGAGAAAGGCGGAGGGAGAGGAAGAAGCAGACTCCAGCTGAGCAGGGAGCCTGACCCCAGGATCATGACCTGAGCCCTAGGCAGACACTTAACCACCCAGGCACCCCTGATCTCCATATTTTCTGTGTCTTCCCCAATAGTCCCATTCCTTCCCATCTTAAATTCTAACTTGGCCCATTCCTTCTACTTAGAAGGAGCATTAACATAACCCAGTTTTGACTGCTCGGCCCAGCACGGACTACTCTCTACCATTGTATGCTTTCCGGGGAGGATTTGGCTATCAAATCATTCATCCCTTTGATCCATAATCCTTATCCCACTCCCTGTGGCTTTCCCGTCCAAAGAGGGCCCATGGTGGCTAGGGGACATTGCCTGTAGAGAGAAAGACTCACAATTCCTTCTCCTTCTTCTCTTCAATGTCTCTGTTGAAGCAACAATCACTGTCATGAGAATAAGTGTATCAGGGAACCTGTGTGTAAACGTATGACTTTGAGACTTCCAAAATTTGCCTATGCTGTGTTCTCTGCCGGACATTCCCTTTTCCGCATCTTGACTGGCCTGGCCCCTCTTGACTGTCTAAGTCCTATTTCATTTTAATACCCAGCTACAATTTTACCATCTGTATGAAAAGGCCCTCCCTGCCTCCCTGAGCCAGTCCGTGGGGCTCCATAAGAACTTGTCCATGCTCCTAGACCGTCTCAGTCCATCCTCTATTACGCTTGTACATGTGCCCCCACCTCTTCCGCTGGGCTGTGTGAGTCCTGAGGCCCGTGCTGCCCTAGTTGCCCTGCTGCTCTAGAGCCTTCCCCAGTGCGCTGAATACCTTACCTCAGTTGCTCTGTATTGGGCTCACGGGTGGAGACAGAAAAAGTGGTAACTATCAGTGTTATGTGTGTGTGTGTGAGGGGATGTGGGGCAATAAGAGAGTGCCTTAACCCCTCCCATAAGCCTCAGTTTCCTCACCTGTAAAATAGGTGTTAGGATGACAATACCTATGTCTCTGTCATGGAGGAGGTACAAGAATTAAAGGAGTTAATATGGGCATATTTCACTCCATTTACTGGTCTTTGCAGACACTACATTTTTTTACAAATTGAAGGTTTGTGACAACCCTGCATTGAGCAAGCCTCTCAGCCCCATTTTTCCAACAGCATTTGCTCACTTCATGTCTCTGTATCACCATTTGGTAGTTCTCAGACTATTTCAACCTTTTTCATTATTATTATGTTTGGTTTGGTGATCTGTGATATTACTGAAAGCTCAGATGACGGTTGGCATTTTTTACCAATAAAGTGTTTTTTAATTTAGGCATATACATCATTTTTTAAAAGATTTTATTTTTAAGTAATCTCCGTACCCAATGTGGGGCTCGAACTCACAACCCCGAGATCAAGAGTCACATGTTCCACTGACTGAGCCAGCCAGGCGCCCCAAGGTATATGCACACTTAATAGACCACAGTATAGTCTATATATAACTTATACATGCACTGAGAAACCAAAAAATTCATTGGACTCGTTTTATTGCAACGTTCTCCTTATTGCGGTGGTGTGGAGCCGAATCTGCAATATCTCCAGGGTATGCCTGTATACATAAAGCACTTAACCCAGTGCCTGGAACTGGCACCTAATAAATGTTCAGTAAACGTTAACTGTCCTTGGCTTAGAGGGACAGATGAGACTTACATGGGCCAACTTTGACTCCTTAACATGATAAGGAGGGGTGCAATAATATGTTATCCTAAAAATTTAAGGCTCACTTACTGATCATTTCAATATTTGTTTTCTCAAACCATAGAGCACCCTCACCCCCCACTTCCCTTTTCTCCAGTGGTGAAATGATCAAAAGTGGGATAAGGTGGGCTGGGTGTGAGAGGAAAAGTAAAAACAGATTCAGAATAATGGAAGGGCTGGAGAAAGTGTATAGAACAGGGTGCAGAATGGGACAAGCAAGACTCAGGTTGGAGGACCCCTTTTAATTCCTGCTCCATCTGTGTGTCTCTTTACAAGTTTCTTTATTCTTTTTAACCTCAGTGTCTTGATCTGTGAAATGGGGATGAGGAAGCTAGAATAACCTCTCAGGTATCTTTAATTCTACAAGAAATCCTAGGATTCTAATCCTAAATGTAATCTCCATATATGGTCATTCTATGCTGGAAAAATAACAAACGTGTTATTTCTTCTACCGGCAGCCTTGGATGTGAGCAAGCTAGGAAAACAAACAAAAGCAAAATAAAAATAAGAATAGTACTTTTTTAAAGATTTATTTGTCAGAGAGTGAGAGAGAGCATAAGCAGGGGGAGTGGCAGGCAGAGGGAGAAGCAGGCTCCCTGTTGAGCAAGGAGCCCGATGTGGGACTCAGTCCCAGGACTGTGGGATCATGACCTGAGCTAAAGGCAGACACTTAACCGACTGAGCCAGGGATCCCAATAATAGTAATTTTTTAAAGAAAGAAAAAAAAAAACACGAAAACAAACCATAATCAGCCTTGACCTGGGCTAGGAAGTATTTTTGCATTATTTACAAAGCTGTTCCTATTTTATAATAAAATAGTGCTTTTATAATAAACAGTATTTATCTATTCTAATTTTTATAATAAAAGTTTTTATAATAAACACTATAATAAAATATTATTTTATAATAAAATAATAAAAATATGTATACTATTTTATCATATCATATTTATATTATAAAAAATATATATATACATAGTTATATGTATCATAAGTATGTATATATGATGGTTTTCATAATGGCTTCTCGCCAGTACATCATTTTAAATAAAAATCCTAACTCTGAGCACTATAAAAACCCTGGACCCATTTTCCAGGAGGTAATCCACTTAGAAGAGATCGGACTTCCCCTGGACGTTTCGCCCTGGGAGAAGCATCAGCAGAGAGCAGCCAGCTCCTTAATGACTCAGGTGTTGAATTCTTGCTCTTTGGGATCTAGCACTGCTCAGTTTTTCTGTGGTTCTTTTTTACTGGCCAGATTCAGAGGCGTGGGGCCGTGCCTACAACACACCAGGTCGGTGGGTGCTACAAAAATGCCTCTTACTATACCACACCTGCTCCCAAGGAGCTCCCTGGGTTTCTCACCTCATTTCCCATTAATCCTCTCCAATCCCCCTGGGGTAGCAGGAGGGGCTGGGTGCAATTAGCCCGGACCTGGATTTATAGTTGGGGTTGGGGAGAAGGAAGTGGCCGTCACTCTGCCACCATTAGCAGCAAAGAAAGGACTATCTCGCCGGCCTTTCAAATCTCAGAGCACACAGCTGCGTCCTGGGAGCCACCGGGCTTCCCCTGCTGCCTGCTCGGATTATTCATGCAGAAATGGAGCTCCCTACTCAGGATCATGCATGTGCCTCTGAGGCTAAATCAGATTCTGGTGTCGTGTTATTGAAACAAAAATCTTTTGATTTTTTAGAATTTAAACAAAGCCAACCACATTTTGATGTCCCCAAACCAGACAGAAGTTCGTGTCTCAGAAATTTTCCATGTTTGAGGATGTTTTATTTGGAAAGTTCTGAGCCTGCGAGGAATTCTTTTTGGAAAGTCTCTCCCAGCTAGGAAGCAGTAAGAACTGTAGCTGCAAATCTCGACTGCTGTTTTTTTAAATTGCAGTAAAATATATTTAACACAAAATTTACCATTTTAACAATTTTAATTGTTCAGTGGCATTCACATCCTTGTGCCACTATCTCCAGAACTCTTTCATCCTGCAAAACTGAAACTCGGTCCCCATGAACCTCCAACTCCCCGTTCCTCCCTGACCCTGGCAACCACCATTCTATTTTCTATCTCTATGAATTGGACTCCTGTAGGTACCCCATATGAGTCAAATCATACAGAATTTGTTGTTTTGCAACTGACTTATTTCACTCAACATAACGTTCTCCAGGTTCATCCATATTGTAGCATGTGTCAGAATTTCCTTCCTTTTAAGGCTAAATATATTCCATTGTATGGATAGACCACATTTTGTCCATCTACTGATCTGTCGATGGACGTTTGTACTGCTTCCCTTGCAACTTTAAATCAGATATTTCCCATTGGCCTTATTTCCTTTCAAATGAAAATTTTGTTCTAATAGCACTTAATATATGCCAGCCAAAACTGTTTTTCTTTCATTTTGATTTTTTAAGAAGGTCGAAATTCCAACCGTGTTCGTAAGTTGGATTAATACTTGAAAGTCTTTGAATTTTTCATCTAACCAATCCATGTAACCCTCTCCTTACTTCTACTACCAGCAGCTATGTAGAGATTGGGTCAAGATTAAAATCTGCAGACCCACTGGGAGTTCTTTAAATAATTGAGATAAGATATGAGTAAGGTCTGACCAAGGGTGTACATGATTGAGACAGGAGGGGTGGGGCCGATATGAGAGGAGTTTGAAGATGAGGAAGTAAGCTGACAGTGGAAATGAGGGAAAGGACAGAATCCAAGACAGCTCATCTGTGGGCACGAGGAACCAGACATCCTACTTGATTAGAAGTGTATAAAAGAGAATTAAGCAGAGTCCTAAGAAGCCTCTAAACTAGTATATGCTTCATAGAGCGTATTGATCCTGGGGCTTCGGGATAAAATCAAATGGCTGCATTTTGTGGCTTTCATTTTGGCTGCTAAGAGTCTTCTTTTCCACCTTGGTATTTCCTCCTTGATATTTCTACTGTTCTCAAAATGGGTAGAATTGCCAAATAACCGAGTGTCAGGTGATTATAGTACTCCCTCTCTGTTCTGTTCTGCATATGACACATCGTTTTCTGTCTTCAAATTCATCCTAGATTCTCCACTTACTTTATACACAATTATTTACAGCACAATAGGGTGTAGGGTTTTCTGCTTTTATAAAGAAAGTGTTCTGTGAATGGAGGCTTTACTACAAAGCTAATGAAGAGAAATCTTCAGAGTCCCTCACTTACTTAAACCTTTCCAAAGCCCTGAAAGAGGCTCTAACAGTTTTGTAATAGTAGTTTTGTATTATTTTTTTAATGAGAGTCCACAGCTTTTATAAACTTAAGCCCTTCAAAATCTGAACTTGGCCTATCTGTGAGTCAGGGCTGAGCTGGAAGGCCAGGAGCTTGAGACACCTTTTCTCAAGGATTTCTAAAGGTTTTTTCCATCTGACAAATGCAGAAAACCTTTGTCATTGAGTCAATGGTTCCATCTCCTACTACCCCCCACACACCAGCTACACCCCCATTTCCCTTTCCAAGTCTTTCCCACTGTTTATAGAACATTTTCAAAAACAGACTCGCTCAGCAAAAATGAAACAACAACAACATGAGACAATTGCCTCTGTTGAGATGAAACTCTGTTGTTGGATTTTTAAATTTTGCTCAATTTTTCCTCAAATCACCTCAATTCTAGTTGTCCTCCTACCTCAGTCTGGCAAACTGGATGGGGAGTCAGCCCCAGCACCCCCTCTCATCCTTGTCCTTTGCACACGTGCGTACATCACCCTGGCAGGCCACACGTGTGCTTCTCTCAATCCACAGACATAAGGATAAATCAAATCATCCCTTGCAGAGAGAAATTGGGTCCTGAGCAGCAAGCCTATGGATAATCCATGTGCATTTTTAATGTCCTCTTCTCCCTTTTAACACCATCTTTCTACCCAGACACCCTCCATCCTTGGAACAATGGGAAACAAAAGCCCCTTCCCCTTGGCCCTGTTAGCTGCCTCCCAGCAGTTGGGCTCTAAAGGAGACAGGGGGGAAAGCAGCTGGCAGGGGGATCAAGTGCTGGGATGGGCGGGGGAGGCAGAGAAAGCCCCCCTCCCTGCCACCCTGTGGGATGAAGGCCGGATTTTGGTGACAGATCACCATAATCACTGCCTTCAGAGAGAAAGAAAGGCGAACAATAAAAATCTATATTTTCAATGAATAAAACACAACCAGATTCACTTGGGGAAGGTGAAAGAATGAGTGGGTTTGTAAAGTGATGTGCTTCCCTCGCACAGCTCTCTGAAATTGCTCTGAGTTGCCCCAGTGATAAGAGGCCCTGGTGCTGATTTTCAGGGTTTGGGTTGTGTTAACCCAGGTAAACTCCTGAACACCCCAAAAGCCATCTGGAAAAGGACTTTATACTTTTCTATATCCAAAAATTGAGCATAGATGAGGAGGAAGAGAGAGGCTCCCACAGCTGGGAAGTCCTTGCCCCAGCTCATCCCCCAACACAATGAGAATCTCCTGACCACTACACACTTTCCATCAAAGACTCCCTGAGGAAGTGGAAGAGCTTAGAGAGCACAACTTTGTCACATACCATCAATAAAGTACACTGTACCCAGCCAAAAAATAATTGAAGAGATACGGTCTTTCTTAGGAAAAGCCAACTACATTCAACTATGTTTTATAACTTTGAATTTTTTAATTAAAATATAAGATACATAAAATGCACAAATCAAAAATATACAGTTTAATAGGTATTCACAAAATTAATACACCAAAAAAAAAACAGAATAGTATACAGAAATGCAACCAAGAGACTAACATAATATAATAAAAAATCATTAAAAAAAAAAAAAGAAATGCAACCAAGAAAGTGAAGCCAAAGCCCTCCCCTGACCCTTTCCTACTCACTTTCTCCTTCCCTGCCACCCAAGCTAGTCATACTCCTAATATCTAATAAAACTTGCCTCTTTTTGAATTTTATCTAAATGGAGCCATATAGTGTGAATTCTTCTATTTCGGATGTATTTTGCTCACACCGTATTTGTGAGATTCTTGTATGATTTGCATGTAGCAGTAGTTTGTCCACTTTCATGGGTGTATAGTATTCCATTGATGACCATACCACAATTTACTTTTTCATTCTACCATTGATGGAAATTTGAATCATTTCAAGTACTGCGACAGCATTCTTATCCATGTCTTTGGGAACATAAATAAGCATTTTGGGGGAATATTTCTAGAAATGAGATTACTGGATCATAGGTTATCTTTAAATTCAGCTTTACTAGAAATTGAAAATCAACCAAACCAACTCATTATTCAATGAGTTTTTGTGAAACAGTACCAAGAGCAAAGCACTCTTTTTGACCTTGAAGGAAATACAGAAATAAAGACAAGATAAGGCCCCTCCTTCCAAGAATTACAATATGGTCAAGAATCACTTATAAAAGAGTGAAGAGATTCTACAATTTATTTGACTGAGCACCAAATTGATGGTATTGATACCAAGTGTCATAGAACCAAAATCATAGGTAGGAGAGAACACCTAGGTCTCTTTCCTTCTTACAACAGTGATGAAATGGCTTTTGCAGGAAAATACAGGCATGTTCATTGAGTTAATCCCTTTTGTGAAACTCTGTAGCCCCCAAAGCACTTACTCTTTCATTCTGCTTTTTCTGATTTTGATTCTCACCCCACATGTAGAAGGCCAAAGTACCAACAGACCAGGAAAATTGAAAAATAATAAAATAACATAGAGATTTCTTCTTACAGAAATTTCAGACAAGTTATTAGAATCAACTCTCCTTGTGAAAACAATCAACATTTTAGATTAAATATTAAAAACCTATCCTTAACAACACGAAATAACTAATAAAATAGTGAGGAACTAACTACCAGGCCAAAGCCTATGGCAAATGGGAAACTCAGAAACAAACAGAAGGGCTGAAGCTGCTTCTGCCCTAGGTCTTTTACCAAGCTGGGCATGCCTTCACTTTTGGCAGATTTGAGGGACAAGGATTCAAGACCCAGTGCTTACCGTACGTGGGAAATCTAATACCTTCTGGTATTAGAATTACTAGAATCTTACCAGAATCTAAGGATACTTCCTCCATAGAAGTTGGGACTTCAGATGTCTACAGCCGTGGGGTAAAGATAAACTAGAAATAAAACCACCTCCACTTTCCACCTCTCAGAAACCGTAGGTAAAGTTGCCTCAGTGCTAAGCAGAGCAGAGGAAAAAATAAAAACAATAACTGCTTTAAGAAGTTGTGATTGCAAGCTGACTCTCATAAGGATGTGCATCGTGGGGGCGCCTGGGTGGCGCAGTCGTTAAGCGTCTGCCTTCAGCTCAGGACGTGATCCCGGCCTTCTGGGATCAAGTCCCACATTGGGCTCCTCCGCTGGGAGCCTGCTTCTTCCTCTCCCACTCCCCTGCTGTGTTCCCTCTCTCGCTGGCTGTCTCTCTGTCACATAAATTAAAAAAAAAAAAATCTTTAAAAAAAAAAAAAAGGATGTGCATCATGGCCTCACATTACCTGGGTGGTACAGAAAACCTCACACTGTGAAATTTATTTTAATATGGACCCAAACTGGTAGTGCCTGGGGTCTTTCTTCAGCATAGGTCCATAAACACTCTTATAGGGACAATGAGCAGTACACAGTCAAAAATAACCAAGCACATAAGGAAATGAAACATTATAAACAAAAAACACCCAAAACAATAAACAGAACAAATACGCCTTTAATATTTAGATACTGGAATTATCAGACAAAGATTATCGAGCAATGATGTTTTTGTGTTTAAAGAAATGAAACAGGTTTGAAAATATCTGCAAGCAACAAGAATCTATAAAAAAAATGACCCAGCATATCTGAAAAAGAACCAAATAGAACTTCTAGCAATACAAAACAATGTCCAAAATTTTAAATTCCTTTGGTAGATTTAATGGCAGATCAACACAACTAAAGAGAGAATGGTTATATTTCATAAAATCCAGGACAACAAAAGATGCATCACTATTTCATGAACATTAATAAAAACAAATGTCTCCAATTAAACTATAGCATAATCCTTTCTTCTCTCAAAATTTTTAATTTATACTTCCTGAAAGAGCTTACACATTTTAAAAAATTTATACTGAAATATCACATCTGTGCAAGCATAAAAAGGAAAATATGATTGAAATAAACTGGTTAAAATGGTCCTAGAAATTTTTTGCAGCCAGAATCTGATTTTTTTGGGTCATTTTAACTCAGTTAAATGACTGTGTTTTTCTCAAGCTTGTGATGCAGCATTTCTTAGAAAGTGCCCCATGGTTGTTTATAGGACCTTCTCCTAAGCCCTTAAGACCCATTCTGCAAGTTTTGATTCTGGTGCTTCCATGGTCTTACCGGAAATGATCAGTTTATAAAATGTTTTCCACTGAAATTCAATTCCATGGAAAAGCTTTAGACAATGCCTGGGACTCATATTTCTTCCTTCTTCAGATTGTCCTTTTTTTGTTGATTGGAACATTCAAGTCCTTCAGTGGTCCAGTCAATGCCACCAAGAATAACAACCACATTCACACCTAGACAGTGGCAGTAAAAACCATCAATGCTAACATACAGTCTTCTTTCAGGATGTTAAAATGTGAAGAAGAAAAAAAATCTATGTATCTTAAAATGGATAAAATATGGTAGATGAAGACCTGCTCAGAAATTTTTGATGTCTCCTTACTTTTATGGCAGCCAGTCTGCGGGGCTTTGAGACTCTTTTGCCTTATAACCCCTCCGCCAATTCTCACCTCCTTGGCTCTTCCTTGGGGCCTGGGCTGAGGCTCAGGTGCTCCCGTCCTTGATGAGGGGAAGCTGTGTCCAACTGTGCAGTAGAAACCCAGCCCTCCTGCTCCCTCCTCATTCTCGCCCACCTCCCTTCCTGCTCCTCTTGTCATGGCTTCCAGCCATCTGGGCTCCCTGCTGTTGCCACTGCCTGAGCCTTATTCTCTTACTCCCTGTAAATGATGCTCACTTTCCATTTTCTCTGTCAGCAATAATGCCTCCTAACCCAAGTTAGTACCTTCTCCTGGTCCCAACGTGCCTGCCAGTGTTGGAACACGTCTTGGTGTCAGGAGGTCCAACTCAACACTGCTCAGACTCTTCTAGGAGCCTGGCCTCCCTTAGTACTTGTTAGTTGACTACCTTGTGAAGCTTCACTAGCTCCTTAGTACTGAAGGCAAGAGCTAATGCATAGATGAACATTTTATCAAGTGATAGTCATGAACTGAGTACCTTTTGGCCAACAAATATTTCTTAAATTTCTGCTCTCAGGCTGTGTGAGCAGAGCTCCTAAAAGGACCCTCCAGAGCTGAGTCACCTGGCCCTGGTCCTCCAAGAATACTCATTAGAGTGTACCCCCAACTGTGAGAACAATGCACAATGGCATTTTTAAAGTCCTTGGACAGTGTTTGAAATAGCACACTTAAATTTTAATAATGTATTTGGTAGATCTGATAGAAATAATTCATAATGACATTTCAATTGTAATTTTTCCCCTTTTACAACTGATTCGGGTTTCAATTTTCAACATAGGACAGTTATCTTCTCATCTTATTATAGATCCTGTGGAAATAAGATCCTGAATGAGCCTTCTTTGTATAGAGTTATGTAAAAGATCTATCAGATGTTCAAAAAGTTGCTTTTACATGTCATTTATACATTGTTTCTTCCATTCATAATTGAGTCAAGGGAAGCACGAATTTTCGATTGGCCAGTCTTTTCAGAAATAGAACATTTGCTTGCACACTCTCCCTCTCCAGCCTGAGACATCTTTCTGAGCCATGAACTCATATGGAGTTTGATGGGTCACATGAAAGAATGGTTTAAGGTCTATCTATTAACTTTTTCCTCTTGCTGTAACAAATTACCTCAAACCTGGTGGCTTAAACAACACAAAGGCATCATCTTACATTTCTGATGGTCAGAAGTCTGACACAGTTCTCACTGGGCTACAGTCAAGGTGACAACAGGGCTGCATTTGTTCTGGAGGCTCTAGGGGAGAGTCCATTTCCCTGACTTCTCCAACTTCTCCAGGGGCCTGCACTTCTTTGCTCACTGCCCCTTTCCTCTTTCAAAGCCAGCAACGCCGCGTCTCTGATTGTTCTTCCAGAGGTACGTCCCCCTCGGACCCTCTTCCTCCACTTTTAAGGACCCCCATGATTGCACTGGGCCCACCCGGATAATCCAAGATAATTTCCCCTTCTTAAGGTCAGCTTATTGGCAACCTTAATTCACCTTTGCCATGAAACAGAATGCATTCACGGGTCCCAGGGATCGGAATGTGGCTCTCTCTGGGGAGGCATTACTCTGCTTCTCTCGGTCTGGATAACATAGGAACCGGGCGGGCATGAAGAAGAGGAGAGCATCCACCTGAGAACCTCTTCCCGGCCCAAGCACACACACAGAAAAGAGCAACGGCAGAATTCTTCTTGGGGGTATTTGCTGAATATCAAGAACCTGTTAGTGACGAGAGTTGGTAGGTCACCGTCAGTGACCTAGGTTTGTGACAAGAGTGTCCAGGCGCTCTTGCTTCCCAAGAATGTCATCCTCACAGCAGATGCACCAGTCCACTGAGCCTCATACCTCCGGTTTGGTTTAAAATGCGCAGAACGCCCCCTGGATCTCAAAGGGGTTAGATATCAGGATTGGAGAAGGTTTTTGAAACTGGAAAGGTTGAGAACTCGACAAACTCTCCTTTATCATTCAAATTCTGCTCAAATTGAGCAACTTACCAAGTTGCCTCCATGCCACCCTGTTCGTTGTGGAGGGAACATGGTGACTCTGTTTTGTACTCTGCATTAAGCAGGGTAGAGTCACAGAGAAGACAAGCACGCTTGCTAGTTGAAGCAAAGAAGATTTATTTAGGGTTTTTAATGGTTTACAGGATCAGTGGGAGAGCTGAGGAAACAGACTGGAGGCCAAGCTTCTAGGAACGACACCCAAAGCCACACTACAGAACTGGCCACCAAAGTTGTTGCAGCTGCTGCTACTCTTGGGGGGCTGCTCACTGAACCAGGAATCCAGCCCCACAGCTGCAGTCTCTGGGGCGACCCCCACCCCCGGTTCCTTACTGGAAAGCTGCCTTCAGCAAATCAGAAAGCTGTGCCACAGCTGCTGGACATAGAACCATGATCTTGACCACTATAATCTTACACCCCAAAACCGTGTGTCCCGTGTCCAGCCTCCTGCCTCAGTTAGCTCAGCTCTGAAGTCAGGTGTCCCAGGACAGACGTTGCTTGGCAGAACCCAACCACATCTGGACTCAGGCCAGCAGAAGGTAGGGGTGCAGGAAAGCTCTCGGGAGAGTGTTGGGAGAGATAGTGAGTAATTAGCCCACGGTGCCAAGAGTCATCATCAGTGAGAGGGTGGACAAGATTCACCAGAAGCCCCAGTAGAAGCACTATGGAAGGCGACTCCCCTGCATGGCGATCATCAGAGTGGAATCTGAACCAAGACTGCAAAGTGCATGCTGCCTTATCCTCTTTTCTTGCTTTACGGCTTTCCTTTTTAGCAACATTTCCTAAGCTCGTGCTAGTCTCATGTTTGGGTTGGCTCCTGTTTTAGCTGAACGAGTTCACTTATCCTGGCTTTGCGGCCGCCCCAACGATACATGCACATATTTTGCCTGCGTATGGCTATCTTTTCCTTTTTTCCTGGAGGGAAAATATATCAGCATAGAGTCCATGGCATTAATCCAGATAAAACAGCACAGCAGAATGGCCACCACCGGCAGAGCTCTCCGGTTGACTCATGGGAATTGGGAATTAATGACCAAATGTAAACAGTGGAGGGGTGCCAACTGAGGCCCTCTTCTAGCAAACAGTCTCCTGTGGCATGTGAAACGAGAGGCTGGGAAAAGCCCAGCCGTGGGCACCTGGCCATCCCTTGCTGCTAGCTCACTGCCAGTGTTACTCAGGGTGCAGTGATGTCTGCTTTTTAGAAACAACCTTTCCTTGCTTGCTTTTCTAACAGCCTCCTCTGATTGAGAGTCACCTCTAAGGCACAGGCTTCCTCCGTCAGTCAGGGCTTCGGCCTGTTTGCCATGTTGCAAAAGTGTTCCCAAACTCATCACCAGGGGGTCGGTCCCAGTGAGGAGGACACGCGGGCATTCCTAACACATGCTTCCTTTAGCTGCCACGTGCGGGACAGCAAGTCCTCCGCTCCCCTCACCTGACCAAGATCGAAGGTGGACAGTACACACAGACGGGTCATAGATGAGAGACAGAGATGACAGAGACGACGATGATGGACAGACAGCTGTACAGATGTGACGATGTCACAGCAGCAGGTATTCAGGGAGCCTGAACAATCGCACACGTGCTCGCCACCAGGCCTCTCCCTGTCACCTCTGGCTTCTTGTAGGAGCTTCTGCTCGAAGCTGCTGGAGGCATCAGGGACCTCGCCGGGATGCTGTGGCCGTCCTCCTCCCCTGCTAGTTCCCCTCTGGGGCCCCGTGCTGAGTGTTCCCAAAGCCACAGCACCCCCAGTGCACCTCATAGCTCCAAGCAACACCGGGTCCTGTGCACAAGCGGAGTGCCGCTTCCCAAGTCTGTCACACTTTCTCATCTGCGCCCTGAAGCAAGGGGGCGTACTCCGGGAGCCCTGCAAAGAGCTTCCTGAGAGCACCCCACCTCATTCTGCTCACGGCCCCGCTTTGCACGGCTCTGCCTACGGCCCTGGGCCCATGTGAGCTGGCAGCCAGGGTGCGTCCCAGAGTCCTCGCCAGCGCTGGTCCCCACCAACCCCCACCTCCTACCTGCAGGACTGTGTGCGCAGGTCCTCTGGTTACGGAGAATGCTCGTGTGTGCCAGCTTGTCAGAAAGCACAGTTCAGGCTAGGCCAGAAGCCCTCCATTGGCTCAGATGGAGGAGGTGAAAAGGTCCGAGACTGGGCAGGCTGGGGGAGCAGGGAAGGAGCAGGTAGGTGTGGAGGGGCTGGGGGAAGAACTGGCCTTAGTCTGCCATACTCAGTGTGCAACTCTGCCAGACGACAGCGCCATGCTCCTCTGTTCCCTGCTCTGCCCAGTATCTTCTCTAAACCCCAAATGAGACCGTGTCTGCTCCTGGGACTGTGATACACGGTGGCTCAGGGGTAGGCTCTGAGTTCAGCTGTAGACCTGAGCAGGTCAGAAGTGTTTCCAGGACCAGTTTACCCCCTCTCCAGTGAGGGTGAAGGAGCACCCACCCCTCTGCAGGTCCCAATATGCCAAGAGGACTGATCACTTGATCCAAACTGAAGACGGGGCCCTCCTGGGAGACGCTGACACTGAGCAGTGCTTCCACGCCCTTGAGGGCATTCTCCTTCCTGGGTATTGCTTGAGATGACAGGGCAGGAAAGGCAAGATGCAGATAGAAATATTTGCTTTGGCAACTTGGGTTTTTATATTTTTCTGGAAGGTTGCATTGACCATAAGGCCCAGGGTAAGTCTCAATTGTGATACAAGTACATAAACCCAGGAAAAGTTCTAGATTTGACAGAGTTGCCATAATATGTCCTGCTCTTGCCACTTCCAGGGCCCGGGGACAGACCAAAGTTTCCTAGCACACGGCTCTCCAGACCCAACCTGTGGGTCTGGCTCAGCCTGTCCACCGGCCACAGCAGTGGAGACGGTTAGAGCTGCCCAGTGGCAGCCAAACCTCACAACAGGCCTGTTAGGATTCTAAGATGCTTCTAAATGCCGCAAACTGTCAGCCCACTGGTAAGTTCTTAGTGCCAACGGTCAGGAAAAACACACAGATTGTTTAAGCAAACACCTCTCAGCTCCTTCTTTTGGTTGGCTTTTGCTGTTTGTTCTGTGTGTCCGCTTGGACACCGGGCCCAAACTCAAGAAGAGCTAGTGACCTATGCTTTGGACAAAGCCCCCATGGTTCTTTTTCCAAACCCAAGTCTAGAACTTGCAGAAGAACCAACTCCACGTGGCACTGGGCCTTCCGGGTGTCCTTCAAAGAGTAACGCCCAACACTAAGTGCTTTGGGTTTTCGGGGTTTTTTCTGGAGGGAGAGCATGGGGAGGACTGCTTTATGCACGGCTATACGCGCTCGAACCGGCCCGTTGCTGCATTTGCAGAAATGCTGTGTGCCGCCTTGATGCCTGGGCCTCTTTAAAGTTGTGCACATTTATGTTAGTGAGGGGGGAAAAAACACTATTATTTCAACCACAGAAATTATCTTTAAAGTCCAAACAACCCACCTTCTAGATGGCCGGAGTGCTTTCTTCCTCTGCACGCTTCTAGTTCGCCGTCCAGCTCTGTAGCTGGGTTTTCTGCTGTGTGGAATTGCTGTGTGCAGTGATGGCCAAGCAGCCCCTTTATTCCAACTGGTTACTCATCAAGAAAGAGGTCTTTTATCACGCCAGGAACCTGGAAAATGCTCTGTCCCCTGTGGCCATGCTGTTAAATAATGATCTCGTGTAACTTAAGTAAAAACAGACCGGCTGCTAGAATGAGTTAAATCCCCACCGCACACACAGCCTGAGCCCCCATCAGACACAGGAGCGTTGCGAGCCGAGCGCCCACGGAGGCCTCGGTCTTTGTGAAAATGAGCCTGCCACACCCGCCCGAGCCACCCTCGCGCAGTTTCGATGACCCCACGAAATAATGACTGCGGAGCCTCTTTTAAATCACGTGTCTGGTTGCACTTCACAATAGCTCCGGAGGTCAAGGAGAGCCCTGAGATGCAGCTGTTTTGAAAGCAGAAAGAAGATGGGCTCACAGTCCCGGCTCACTGCCAGCAGCCCCAGATAATGATGCCTCCACCTGCCCCTGTGGCCAAACAGAAGAGGGAGCCTGTGCGTCCAAGACCCGTGGTCTTTGTTTTCACTCGTGTGTGTTTTCTAAATCTGCCATAACAAACATGCCTTTCTTTTCCTTTCACCCCTGACTCTGCCCATGTTCTGGGTCGTGTATAGGTCAGGCTGCCGGAGGATCCGAGAGCGGGTCACCCCGTAGGGACAGATGGCACATACTGACCGGCCCACTGAGCCAGTGAGCCCGTGGGCGCTGCGCCTTCTCTCGACCCTTCATCAGGCGAACATCTGGAAGGCGTTGCTTTACCTTTGCGAGCCAGCTCACTGGGGCTCCTTCAGCCCCAGGGAAACATCCACAGGCTCCTGCCTCAGAGACTTTGTTCTTGCCCCGGGCCTCCCTTCTCTGCTTGGACAGGCCTCCTCAAATAGCCACGGGGCTCCTGCCCTCCCCGCCGCAGGCGCCCAGCTGATACCAAGTGAGCAGCAAGGCCTTCCCACTATCCCACCTCACTCTGTCTTTCTCTGTCGTGCTCTCCCCCACTCTCCCCCACCCAGCATCCTCCACGCTCACTCGTTTCTGCTGCCCTTGTCCGTTTCCGTCGTACCCCCCCAGACAGCAATTTCCGTGAGGGAAGAGGTTTGGGTCTGTTTTCTTCACCATTGCCTTCCCCTCAGCAACCAGGATGTAGAGTCTATCCTCAATGAAAATCCGTTTTTGCATAGTGAGGATGCAATTGTGTTTCTGCTTTTCTAGCGAGCCTTCTATTACATTATTTTCCTGTTCTCACAGAAGCATCGACTGCTTTTTCAATCAGAAAAAAATCAGTTAAACATGCATTTAACAATCTAATTGGGGGCACCCTTGTGCCTGGCAGTAGGAGCCCCTAATCCTGGTTGGGTGTAGAGCCCCCTGAGGATGTAACAAGAAAACTATGGATATTCTTCCCGGAGGGACAAAATGTACTTATTCCTAAACACTTATTTCTTCCACACCTTGTGGAAGGTCCCAGACCCTCATGCCTCTCCAGTTAACAACCCTGGCTTTAGACCAGCGACCCTTTTTCTCCTTATGTCACCCCTCTCCCCTAAAAACTCTTCAGGATTGCTGACAAGGTCACTAAAATAACATTTCTGTCTTTATGTGAATGCATCAGGCACAGCGATACCACAACCTCAGTTTCTCACTGAGGGGATCTGGCGCCTGCTCCTGCTGAATGCGTGTGCCCCCCACCCCAGGAAATGGGCAGGAGGGGGTTGGGTAGAGGCATCACTGAGAACAGGGCCTGCAGGAGCCGGAGAAGCATCCAGGCCAGCTTCTGAGGCCCGCCTGTTGCTGCGGTCTGCGTGCGCACGACTGGCCTGCTTGTTTGTCTTTTCTGCATTCCCATGAGGTCACATCTGTCCTTGAAGTAACATTTTCCATCCCCTGAGTTGAGATGACCTGAATGAGGCTCAGTTCCTCTCCACAAGCAGAGTCTGAGGAGCACGGCGCCGGGAGCCCACCTGTCCCGTGGCCAGGGCTGCTGCCAAGGGGCATCTCCTTGGCAGAGGGGAGCGTCCCGTCGGCAAAGCTGCCACCTAGGACCGGCCGGGCTCCTTGCGGCTGAGGTCCTGGGCTCACCGAGGGCTTAGCAACCTGTGGCTTTCAAACTGCTTGATGAGAAATTTACCATAGGTGGGTCTTTGAGACTCCCATAGGAAAGAAATCAAGACAAATAAAACATAAAAATAAAAAACGGGCTAGTGGTCTGTTTGCCTTCTCCAGTTTCATACCATTGGGAGTCACTTTCCTGTTTCCAAAATCCTACAGATTAGTGCTTACATTTTGACCGCACTTCTTATTCCACACCCCCAACTTCACCAGCAACTCTCTCTACCGCTTCTTAGCTCTCCTGGTGTGGACCCCACATCTCACTTCATAGACCCGAATCTCTGCCCCTGGGACGCCCCAGCACCCTGGGTAGCACAAGGGTAGACACTAAGTTAATTCTTCTTAATCATCAGTGGGGGCCATGCTGGGCATGGCATTTGCAGACTTTCCAGTCCCCAGCCCTGGCTCCCAGCCCCTCCCCCACATCTAGCCACCCTCAGTTCACAGAGGAGAAGCCATGACCTTTCCAATGGCTTTTGGACCTTTTAGTCCGGAAGAGTGCTTTGTACTCGGTGCGGGAGGAATGGTATTGTCTCCGCACAACCCTCGTCTCAGTGCCACAGCCAGAAGCTGGAAATCTCTGCCCATTCAGTGGCTCTGGGAACTGGACTAAAGAAGGGCGTGTTGGAGGGGCTGGAGAACAGGAGTTCTGTCCTCTTAGTGGCTGTGTGATTGGGAGACGTAGATTGACTTCTCTGGTCCTCAGTTCTGTCATCAGTAAAGTGAGGTCACCATGCCAGCCTCCCAGAGTTGATAGACTCCCATGTGATGAAGGGCGGCATCACGGCACCTGTGAACAGCTACAGAAACAATGCTTTGTGCTCACAAACCACTTCATGTTCGCCCTTGGCTCGTAAGATTATGCACCCAGCTCCTCTGCTTCTGGGAGGAGCCATGGGACTGGCTCTCAACAGTGGCATGGGGGCCGAAATGAGGGATACTACATCTAAGCCTGGCCCAGAAATCGGCTTCCTGCACACTCTCCCTCACACCTTCTGCTGTACCCTGGAAGGCCATGTGTTGGACTGATGGTTCCCCAGGATAGAAGGAGCCAGATCTTTGAACAGCTGTGGGTAGCAGAGCCATTCCTAACCTCCAACCACATCAGGATGTGACATGAGTGAGCAACAGTGTTTTATTTTGACAAACTACTGAGATTTCAGAGCTCCTTTACTTGGTGGCCTCGCTTGGCCTACCCTGATAGAGGTGGCAAATGGGTAGCCTATAAGACAGATGTGTTTTGTTTTGGCCAAGGCCGAAAATTTTCAGACTGGAACTTAAATGCCCTTGGGTATATGCTTGCTCATTTGCCACAATCGCCGCCACTCCCTCTTGCTTTATACCCAGCCGCTTTGCACGCTTACCTGCTATCTCCATTAAAGATTTGAGTTTTCAGGCCTAAAAAGCTTTGGATGGAGATCAGTGTTTGACGAATTCTCCAGATCTGTGTTCTCTTGTCCTGTGACATGTTCAGGAGGATAACAGAGGCTCACTGAAATATAGGAGTAGCATAGCCTATCAAGGCTGTGGGTGCAGGTAGCCGGGCTTACAAGATGTAGTACGGCGTGATAGGGAATGATCTGGCTTATAAATCAGACGCTTTGGTTCCGGTTTTGGCTCTGTCAGTTAAGGGCAGCATGACACCCACCAAATCATATCTCACCTCAATTTCCTCATTTTCAAAATAGAGATTTTTTGTTTTTAAGATTTTATTTATTTACCTATCTTTATTTACTTATCTCTCAGAGAGAGAGAAAGCAGGGGAGAGGCAGAGAGAGAGAGAGAATCTGAAGCAGACTCCGCCCTGCGTGTGGAGCCCAACCCAGGGCTCGATCCCACAACCTTGAGATCACGACCTGAGTGGAAACCAAGAGTCGGTCACTCAACTGACTGACCCACCCAGGTGCCCCCAAAATAGAGCTTTTAAATGAACACTCTCCGAGGTCTCCTTTAGCTTTAGGATGCTGCATTCGTCAGCTCGGGCCCCCATAACAAAATACATAGGCTGAGGCTTCAACAACAGACATATATTTTCTCACGTTCTGGAGGCTGGAAGTCTGAATCAAGGCCCAGCCTGGGTCAGTTCCTGGTAAGACCCCCCTTCCTGGCTTGTCCATGGCTGCCTTTTTGCTGTGTCTTCACAGGGCAGAGAGCTGTGGTGTCAATTCCTGTCTTATCTGGGCACTTGCTCAGAATAGCAGGGCCCCGCCCTGTGACCTCATTTAACCTCTGTCTCCTCCTCATTTCCAAGTACAAACATTGGGTGTTAGGGTTTTAACATGAGTTTAGGGGGCAGGGGGACTCAAGCATTCAGTCCCTAGTAGATTCTGTTTTCTTCAGGATGTTCAGAGGAGGGAATGGATACATAGTATTTTTATGTGTCCCATGGGGTGGGGCAGGCAGGGAAGGTGATTGGCCAGACCTGCTGAGTCAAGGGAGTACTTGGGAGCTAAAGGTGTTCGCTGCTATCAAAAATGGTTATCCTCCGGGCCCTGGGTGGCTTAGTCGGTGAAGTGTCCAACTCTTGCTTTCGGCTCAGGTCATGATTTTGGACTTCTGAGATCTAGCCCTGAGTCTGGCTCCATGTTCAGCAGCGAGTCTGCTTCTCCTCTCCCTCTCCCTCTACTCCTCTCCCAGCCCACACACTCCTTTTACTTCAGTGAGCCGCTGTTATTCTCCTGAACATGTCACAGGACAAGATAACACAGATCTGAAATAAATAAATAAATGTTTGGGTTTTTTTTAAATGGTTATCCTCATTCCAGACAGTTTTGAGCCCAACGCGTCATTCTGAGGTTGACCTTGAAAGACCTCCCTGAGCTGGAGAAAGTCAGCACTGCCCATGTGCATCCCTGGCCCAGAGTCAGCAGGCTTGAGCCCTTTGCCAGTTGTGCTCCTGATTTTCTCTTCGGTTCGGATCACAGATACTCCCTTGGTACAGACTGTTGGCTTTTTCCATTTCTCAGATAAGGGGCAATAATCCAAACCCACGGGGCGCCTGGGTGGCGCAGTCGTTAGGCGGCTGCCTTCGGCTCAGGGTGTAATCCCAGAGTCCTGGGATCGAGCCCCACATCAGGCTCCTCCGCTGGAAGCCTGCTTCTTCCTCTCCCACTTGCCCTGCCTGTGTTCCCTCTCTTGCTGGCTGTCTCTCTCTGTCAAATAAATAAATTTTAAAAATCTTAAAAAATAATAATAATCCAAACCCACTAACAAACTATGAGAAATAATTAGTGGGTACTGACCAAGAAGTCTGAAATACATGATGTATAAACCACGAAAGATTCTGAAATATAAAAGTATCTGTTTTGCAACACTTGCGTCCGGCACTGGATGCTCTGTCCCTTTGTCCAGTCTCTGCAAATTAAAAAGTCCAGCGACACCAAGGGTAAGCTCAGAGTTCCCAGTCCAGCAATATCCATGGACTTGGTAATCAACCATTTGGTCTCTTCTAATGTACAGATTTCTCTGAAGCACCTCTGAGGCTATGAGGATAGATTTGGCTTATACTGGCTGTTTGTTATAGTACTTTGGTGACTTAGAAGAACCTGGCATCTCACAGCGAGATACAGATCCTTTACAAGACCATAGAAGTCAGTGAGAAGCCAGGCCTTCCTGCATCACAGTGTGTGTGACTCTGGACATGTCATCTGACCTCTCAGGGCTTGTGCTCAGACATCAGACGATGGCAATGGGCAGAGGAGTGTAGTCAAACTAAAAGCAAAGGAGCTCTTAACAACTGCCTACATTTTTAAGAGAAGATGTTTTTAAAGCTGAGGTAAAGCTATCTCAGCAGGTCCAGAAAGGATGGCGGCTTTGTGTGGGGATCCGGAAGTCTCCTGGGTGAAATAAGCCCTAAAAGGTAGAGTTTGTTCAAGAGACCTGGGGTCCCCTGAGCTAACAGTGTTTTCTTCAGATAGCCCTGGGCCTGGCCCATGAACACAGTCCAGATATCACAGCTGACATTAAATAGGGGCCCACAAGACAGCCAGGTCACAAAGCTCTAAAACCAGAAACAGAGTGAGGCATGTCTGGGGGGGAAGGGGTCTCTCGGCATGGCAAGGACCTTGGCCCAGGGTCATGCAGCAGGGCGGGAGATACCACACAAGCCAGGGCATGGAGTTGACCTGTCCTTTTGAGGCTCCTGAGAGACCCCAGCAAAGAACCTGGTGTTGATCTGGCCAGCCAGCTATCTGTAGGAGCAGAGGAGTCGTAAAGGATTCCTCCTGTCTGCAAAGATTATGCTCCCCAAGGAGGGGAAGATGGCGTCTACATGTTCCTGTTACAATCCCTTTTTCTTCTGTGCTCTGATAGCCTTCACCAACCCTGGAAACTGGCAATTTATGCACGGACCTGTGCCATCCTTTACAGCACAATGAAACATGGGCACGTAAAGGAGGCTGGGTCTAGGGGGTCCAAGACAGACTGGAAACTGAGTCAACTGGGATCCCCTGGAACAAGGCGGGCAGTACACAGGTGCATAATGAATAAATGGAAACGGAATTTCTATTATCCAAGCACCCACACAACCAGAGAGTTAGATTTATAAAAGGACTTTGGGAAAGATGATTCCCTTGGCTAAAAAGCTTGCTTAGGTCTCCCCTCACTGCAGGACACCTACTCACCACCCTCCAGCTGCCCTGAGCTCTCTTTTCTTCCTTTCACCTGCTCTTTCGCCGCCTCCACTTCCTCAACACCCACTCCCCATTAACCCATTGCAGTCAAGGTCATACCCCCTACCATTTACTGGAAGGCTTTCCACAACCACAGATGACCGCTTCATTGTCAGACGCAATTTTTAACACTCACTCCTCGAAAACTCCTTAACTTCCCCCTGAAACTATCCTCTGTGTCTTTGCTGGCTCTTCCCCTCTCAACGCAGCCTAAGTTCTTCACAAGATCCTGTCCCTGGCCCTCTTCTCCTTTTGCCCTCTCTCTCCCATCTCCTTGGCGATTCCATGCACTCCAACAGCTTCTCTCACAGCTGTGCACCCATCCCAAGCAGAGCTCTCTGCGCTGGATGCCCTCCCCAGTCAGGGGCTGCATTCTTGACCGTTCGAACACTTCTTGTACATTCCTCAGTCACTTTCCAGCATTTCTCTTCCAAGCATCCAACTCAAATGTTTGCTGTTTTAAAAAATACTTCTCTTTCCTTTATTCTTGAGGGATATTTTATTCCTTCTGTGTTCTGAAGGCACCTGAATAACCGAATTCTCATTGAACCCTTCCTCGATTGTTACCATGATTCTACCTTCAAAACCCCTAGCCAAGAATCTCACTTTTGACCATGTCAGAGTAAACAAATGGGATCTGAGCAAAATATATGGAATGGCTATTTTCAGACGTTAAATAACAGGCAGGAAGACTGTGGATTCCTGAGAGGTGAGGTCTATAGTCTCTTCAGCTTTCTTCCCAAGGGCACTTTCTGCCCACAGCTGATGAAAAGGATCCAAGCAGAGGTGAGGTCGGAGGAGATGGGAATAGGAGGAGTTGGGCCGGTTGTAAGTTGCATGAGGCCAGGGAAAAGGACAGGAAGGGACAACGAAGAGCAAGAGTCCACCAGTTTGCATAGAGGGCTCCTCGAGTTTGTTACTGAATACTAATCCTGGCAATTACAGAAAGAACTCCATGAGCAGGGCAGGGAACTATAAGAGTGCGGTCAGGGGAACTCAAACAGGGCCAGGACATATTCAAGCCCCAACCAGAAAAAATGGAGACACGTGGTAAACACTGTTAAACCCCAAAAGGCTGAGTTTTTTCACTGTTTCTGCATCTATTGAGATAATTATATGGTCCTGCACATAATGTGGTGTTAATATGGTGTAAGGATTTTTACATCTATATTCATGAGGGAAAATGGTAACGGTTTTTTATTCTCAGCTACTTGCCATAATGTCTTTGTCAGGTTTTGGAACTGGGTGAAGCTAGCTTGGCAATGTTCTCTCCTCCTTTGTTTTCAGAAAGAATTTGTGTAGGCTTGGTATTACTTCTTCTTTAAATGTTTAATGAATTTCAATGTGGAAGCCTTCTGGGCCTGGAGTTTTCTTTATGGGGAAGGGTTTTCATTCTAAATTCAATTTCTTTAATAGATATAGGTGTGTGAGGAATTTCTAGTTTTTCTTTTTACAGTTTTGGTAATATGTCTTTCAAGAAATTTATTTATTTCACCTAAGTGGTTGAATTAATTGGCATAAAGTTGTTTATATTATTCTCTTAGTATCATCTTAATGTCTACAGCATCAGTTGTGATATTCTTTCTTTCACTCTTGTTATTGGTAACATGCCTTCTCTTTTTTGTCTTAATCCAACTAACTCGAGATTTATCAGTCATTTTAAAGAACCAAAATTTTGGTTTCACTGATTATTTTAGTTATCTTTTTTCTATTTCATTGATTTCTTATTACTTTCTTCTACTTTGAGTATAATTTATCCCTTTTTTTGAGCTTCTTGAGTTCAGTGACTTAGACCTTTTTATTTTTCAAATATAAGCACCTAAAGCTATAAACTTCCTGATAAACTTCAGCTACTTGCCATAAATTTTTGTATGCTGTGTTTTTATTAACATTCTCTTAAAAATAATTTTACAGTGAAGAACTTAACAGAGCCCACCTTAACCAGATGAGCAACGTGAATTTCATCAGTAGTAGGATAAATGGAAATCCTGTGCTATCTGATACGATGGAATGAGAAGAACACAGCATTCCTTCTGTGATATTCTTGCTGGAGTCGCACCATCTGGCTCCAAATGTGAATTCAGACAAATACATATTGAGGGTTATTGTATAAAATAAATAGCCAGGGGTGCCTGGGTGGCTCAGTCGGTTGAGCGACCGGCTCTTGATTTCAACTCAGGTCATGATCTCAGGGTTGTGAGATGGAGCCCCACGTCAGGCTCCCCGCTCAGTGGGGAATTGGGTTGGGATTCCCTCCCTCCCCCCGCCCCTCCCCCAGCTTGTGCACGTGCGTGCGCTCTCTCTTTAAAAAAATAAGAAAAAAGAAAAAGAAATAGCCTATAATCTTAAAATATCATAGTCAAAGACTGAGAAACTCTTTCAAAATGAAGGAGACTAAAAAGATATGCCAACTAAACGGAACACGTAATTCTGATTTGTATTCTTTTGGCATTGAGACATTCCTGGAATTTGAAAGGGATCTGAGGATTAGATGGTAGAAATGTACCAATATTAATATCCTGATTTGATGGTGTAATATAGGAAACACTGAAAGTATTTGGAGTAATGGGGCATCGTGTTGGCAACTCAATCTGAAATCGTTTTAAAATGTTCTTTGGGTTATGCTTACAATTTTTCTATGGTTTTTTTTCTGAGTTTTTAAAAAATTATCTCCACCCAAGGTAAAAGTTTTACTGAGAGAGAAAAAGCTATACACAAAAGAGTAGCTACTATATGATTCCACTTATATTATATTATAGAACATACTGAAAGCTAATCTGTAGTGACAGAAACAGATCAGTGGTTGCTTGGGGGTGGGGATGGGAGATGGCAAAGTGGCTGGAGGAAAGTTTTGGGTCTGATGGAAATGTTCTGTATCTTGATTCTGGTGATGTATACATGCATATACATTTATTAAAAATGGATGCATTTTATAGGATATAAATTATATCATAAATAAATATGATTTAAAACGACCAGAACATGGTCAATATTTCCCCTGAAGAAATCAGAGGTTCTTGGAGAAATGGCTAATTTTTGTCTGAATCAGGTCCAAGATGAGCCTGGGACACCTTGTTTTACTAGAAACTAAGGAAACTTTCAAATATTGATGGGGTCATAGCAAAAGGACATAAGAGACCGTTTGACAAGGGCTCACTTGCCAAAGTTACAACAGTTTAAACATCAAAAAGTATAGTAGTTATGATGGTTGAAATATATTGAACCAATGAAAATCTGTTAATTCACAATAATATTTAAAAAAAAATAAAGTAAGGAAAACTCATTTATCACCCCATTTGAGGTAGATGTTAAAATAATGCCTCACTTTGAAAATGGGTAAAGAGGTAAGCGTTATCCTGCCTTTAGTAGGCAATGGATTTGGGGCTATTCGAGCAGTCCCAGTGGATGAAAAAAATGATACTTTAAGGATGTCAACTCGTAAATAAAGGCTGAATTACAGAATTATTTAAAAATTCACTTCAAGAAATTTTTTAAAAATTAAAAAAAATTAAAAAACACTTCATAAGCTTTAGATTTATCAGTTGATGTTAAAGCCATTATGTGAAGAGTTGATGGAGAACTAATCTGTACATTCAGGAATACCTTACAGAAGGTGGTCATAAAGGGAAAATACAACCGTGAAATAGAGATTAGACTTGGATCACTGTAATCCAGCCATGGGTCAAGCAGGTACTATGGGTCTTCTAACCAGCTGTGACCTATTCTAGCTAACAAGCTCAGACAT
This sequence comes from Ursus maritimus, assembly GCF_017311325.1. NCBI lineage: Eukaryota > Metazoa > Chordata > Mammalia > Carnivora > Ursidae > Ursus > Ursus maritimus. Next base: position 65,757,347 of record NW_024426885.1, on the reverse strand, counting down.
AAGCTCCATAAAGCACAGCAGATAGTCACCAGAAAACATCCTGCGGGCAGCTGGCTTAGTCCCTTCAACAAATCAATGTAATTTTAAAAGGGACTCTTCTAGAATAAAGGAGTCTTAATGGACATAAAAACAAGTTGCCAGGGCGCCTGGGTGGTGCAGTCGTTGGGCGTTTGCCTTCGGCTCAGGGTGTGATCCTGGCGTTCCGGGATCGAGCCCCACATCAGGCTCCTCGGCTGGGAGCCTGCTTCTTCCTCTCCCTCTCCCCTGCTGTGTTCCCTCTCTCACTGGCTGTCTCTCTGTCACATAAATAAATAAAAAATCTTAAAAAAAAAAAAAACAAGTTGCCATCTTGGATTTAATGCTACTTAGATAAAGCAGCAGTAAATGCGATGTTTTGGCTAATTGGAAAAATTTGGTTGTGATCTGGTTATCTGTATGAATGCAAACTTTATTGAAATGGAGGAGTGAAAATCATTGACTGAAAAAAATTACAATACGGTATGTACAATTAGATCTGATTTTCATTATACACATGTGTTACATGTATGTGCGTGTGTGAATGAAGATATATATTCACAGATAGTATTACAGTAAAATCTCATTTGGTAAAAAAAAATAGCTCCTGTGTATAAATGCATGTATCCTTACCTATCTAATATATACTTACATATTTGTTGTATATACAGTGTTGTCTTATTTTGGTTAAAAAATTATATATATGTGCGCACACACACATATATAGAAAAAGAGCCACACACATATGTGCACACATGTGTGTGCACACACACACATATATAGAAAAAGGAGGATATGCCTAATCTATTAAAAGTGTGATATCTGTGTGGTGAGAATATATTATTTTTATCATGTTTTTGTTTTTTAATCTTAAAAAATCTTAGTCCTTACAAAACACACATGCAGCAGCTTATATAAAAAATAATGTAGTTGGAGATTGGGAAAGGCTCTGCTATACACAGTTGCTCAAAGATCTGGCTCCTTCCATCCTGGAGATCCACTATCCCCAACACATGGCCTTCCAGGATGTAGCAGAAGGGGGTGAGAGAGAAAGAGTATGCAAGACAGCTGGTTTATGGGCCAGGCTTTTATCACAACAAAAAGTTATGGTTTCAAAAAAGTTTTTCTTCTGACAATGCTTCTGCACCATGTTAGTCCCCAGTGCAGGCCCTCACGCCATCTTGCCTAAAATACTGCAGTAGACCCCATCCTTGATCTTAAACCACCTCAGTCCATCCTACAGCTCATTACCAGGTTAACCTGCCTGGAAGGGAAATACGCTGCCCCTGGGGGACTCCCCTGAGGAATGTTGCGTCCACGGTTCCTGCCTGCGCTGTGGTAGGCCTGAGATTCTCATTCCTCCAGGACCGGGGCCTGACCAGCATCTCTGAGCTCATCCCCAGCGCCCCTGCATCCCACACCCTGCTCGGCCTGCCCACCCCTCCTCCCCAGCCTCCCACTGGCCCGTGCACGCAGTCCTGCTTGAGGCACCAGGCTGCGCCTGTGGGAATTCGGCCTTTCCTCCAGTGCCCAGGGCTCGGGCGCCTTGCCACAGAGCTTGCATGGCCACCCGCCCTGTAAGCACCTTCCCTCTGAGGTTCTGCATTTTATTTATAGCTTCTTTTATTTTAAGGTTTTATTTATTTTAGGGAGGGGCAGAGGGAGAGAAGCAAGCCGACTCTGTCCTGTGTGAGCAGGGGTCACCAGGCTCCATCTCAGGACCCTGAGTTCATGACCTGAGCCGAAATCAAGAGTCCAACGCTTCGCCCACCGAGCCCCCCCAGGCGCCCCTTATGTATAGTTTCTATGTTAATTGATGTGTGTTCTCTGCCGCAGTTTTACGCAGTTTCACATCATTCATGCGACTGGTTCTATTTTTTGCATTAAGCAGTTCCATAAAATAGTAAATAGATGAACAAATAATGTTCTCTAATGAAGAGACTATCCTCATTTGCATTAAAATAACTATTTAAGGACAGCAAATTATACTATTTTTTCCTAAAAGGGATAGAATGTACCCTTCATACTCACAATATCTTCTGAAACCGAGATCAGTAAATGAGCGTGAATGATATTCTCTGATCCGTGGTGAAGAGCGGATGTCAAAATCCGTTCAGAGGACTCATTCGCGTCTCCTCTTTGGAAGCTGCACTCCTAATGCCTGACAGATAAAGTGGGATTATCCTGCTTCTCAGTCACTTCGTCTCTCCCTTGTAACTACACTACTGCGCGCTGCTTTCCTTCAACTCTGCAAATCCCTCGGGCTTAGAGATAAGGGCTTGTGGGGAAAGAGGAAAGAGCCAGAAGTCTCAGTCACCAACAGGAAAATGGTTCTTTTTTCTGTGGAGCAGATTGAGGCAGTGGTCCTGCAGGGATGCACTGACAACAGGAAGGGGAGCCATTAGGATAACAACTCTTAACCTCAGGGAGACAAATACAATCTCTCTGAGTTTCCCTTAGCGCCAAAGAAAAATAGTGAAAAAGTAGTACAGACCTGCCTCCCAGAGTTGTGGCTACAGCCAATGTGAAGAATCCCAGAGAATTCTCCAGAGCATCCTGTCCAGGAGCCAGAGCTTCGGAGAGAAAGGGGGTGACTGCCTCCACCATCAGCCCAACGGGCACTCCAGGGCAGGGCCCAGTGTCATGACAGATAATATTCTAGTAGGAAGTAGGGCAGCCTCTTGAGGTGGGACGTGTGTGATCTCCGTTGTACAGATGAGAACACAGGCCGAGAGAAGGTACTTGCTAGGGGCTGAATTGTGTCCCCTGCCTTCAAGATTCCTATGCTGAAGTAGTACCTCAGAGTGTGACCATTCGGAGGTAGGATCTTTAAAGAGGTAACTAAGGTAACATGAGGCCCTTAAGGTGGATGGTAATCCCGTCTGAGTGGTGTCCTCATAAGAAGAGATTAGCACACACACACACACAGAGAAGACCAAGTGAAGACACAGGGAGAAGAATGCCATCTACAAGCCAAGGAGAGGCCTCAGAGGAAACCAGCCCTGCTAAAACCTTAATCCCTGACTTCTGGCCTCCAGAAGGTGAGGAAATAAATGTCTGTTTTTGAGCCACTTGGTCTGTGGTACTTTCTTATAGCAACCCAAGTAAGCTAATACGGTACTAGAAATGAGTAGAACTGAGATCTGAACCCAGTAAATCTGACTGCAGAGCCGACCCTCTGAACCATAGCATACCTTCTCCCTGCCCCAAATCCTCCGGATCATAACTTATGAAGTGAGGCCTGGCTGCTGTGGCTTTTAGAAACTCCCAAAGAGACCTCCTAAAGATGGGTGTAGGACTGTCTCCACAGCCTCCTATCTTCTGAGAATCAGTTTGGTGGGTTAAGAGACCCGGACAAAACCCAGGAATATTAGAAAGGGGACACTTCCATCCCCCTCCTGTGTGTCTATGGAGCTCTGACAGCTATAACACTCCTGGCCTTTCTTGGCCCCTGTACATTCTCATTCTTCCCTTAGGGAGAAGCAATTTAATTTGATCAGTAAATGTGGGATAAAGAACTGCATTCTCTCCTCAGCTTCATGAGTTCTTCCTCGTGGGGGCAAGCTGACTTGCAGAGAGCGTGCATTCTCCACTCTTCTATGCCCGAGTCTTGCTGGGGCAGCCCTCTCGAAGTAGGGAAGCCTGGTCTGTCCTCATGATGTCTGTGCTCGGCTAAGAACGACGCCTCATTCTGAAATTAGCAGGCACACTTTCCTCTTGCACTTGGCCATGTCCTAAAATTAAACCCCTGAAAAAACAACACATACAACAAGCCCCCACGTAATGATGCATAGCTAAGTTTGTGAAGCTCTGCCCTAGAAAATATGCCTTTTCGTTTATTACCCCCACTGAGAAAAGTGCTAAGCAACACGATCCCATAGTTACAGTCTTCTGGCCCTAAGAAGCAGCTTAACAACATCATCACATACCACGGAGGCTCAGATTTTCCTCAATGAATTTTCTTCCACCGTAAAATGAAGGTCCCGGACTTCACTCAAGGTTCCCAAGGGCCCTTCTGTGGGATCCTCAGAGCCTGCTCTCCAGCAACAGCCGCACTTCCGGAGAGGCAAAGTGTGCAGACACGGAGACAAACACCGTGCCCTTTGCATGGCTTATGATTTAATTGGAAAGAAAGAGAACACATATGTGAAATAGTGGGACAGGGCAGTTGGCCC
>NW_024426885.1:65677976-65753151 GCF_017311325.1 Ursus maritimus | reverse complement strand
CAGACTATAAGAGCTCTCCAAGGAGAGAGAAAAATTCAAGGAACCAGTAGTCACGGCAAGTTCAGGGAGAAGGTCACTTAGCCAACAGGGTCAATGTCATGGCACTCAGAATGCTTTCGAACAGAGACCGGGAGAGAGAAAAGACTCTCTTTCTGCCTGGCGACCCCCAACAGCTTGAGTCATCTGAGGTCTCTTAGTTTCAGTTGTTGATGAGAAAATACTGAACCACATTTCTGGAAAAAGCTTTAAATACTTAACATTCTCATCATCACCTGATATTTCCAGAGCATGTTTTCCTTTGATTTTTGCAAGCACCGTGAGTGGGCAGAAATACCTCACAAGGAAAAAAGGCTGAGGTACGGGGTGATGTGCAGCTTGGACTCCCGCACGGCCATCACACCCAGGTCACAATGTGGCTGTTTGTCTAACCAGCCCCAGATCGTCTTCCTCAGCAGCCCCAGGGCCAAATGGCAGGAACTCACCCTGGTATCCCCAAGACTGTGGATGGAGTAGATTTCTGTGCCAGCATCACCAATTCCAGCTTTTCCTAGCATAACTCTAAAGAACTTGTAATTTGTCTCCCTCATACCTGCCACGCCCAGCTCCTCCCTCAGTAAGAAGGAATGTTCTTCCCAAAACCCCTAGCAACCCTTGGCAGGAACAGCCAAGATGAGGCGGCTCCATGGCCATCAATCATCATTATCATTCTTAGAATCTTTATCATCATCTAGAGGAAAGGGGCTGCGTGTTTTTTTCCGTCTGACTGACAGATCCATTTATACAACTGTCTAAAGACTAAAAGGAAAATGCTCATTTGCTTTGAACAGAACCAAAAAACCCCACAGACTTCTCAAGTTTAAAATAAGCTGAGCTGCTGATTTTAATATTAAAATTTGAAGTTAAGACTGCAAAGAACTGGGAAGGGCTGGCATATGGCAAGATACTGAGGGGTCCCCAGTGGGACTGCCCTGGGGTTGCAGTGATGAGAGAACATTTCTTTCTCCATTGTCTTCCAACTTTATTCTTACAGACCCAAAAGTCTCGGACTTCCCAAACCCATCATTTGCACATGAATGGTGGGTCTGGGCAGCAGAGTGGCCTAAATTAGACACACCCAGGCTAGCACCACAAAGAACAGAAATTCAAAACAATTAGGAAGAGTGGGGGAGATTGCCAGTAATACAGTGATGAGTCCTATTGTCTTTGCTACGCAACATTAAATTTTCTCAGCAACTTCCATTCCAACATCTTGGGTAGGATCCTTCAAAGGTAGTGTAGGGCCCTTCTTCAGGGGAGTGAAGAGGGAAAATCAAGGCATGGAGAGAGCAGGAGCTGTGTGCAAAGGCACAACAAAGACACGTTTGGGTGGGCCTCACATAATCTGGAATCTACTCGATCATCTCAGCGGTCAGCTCGTTGGATGAATATCAGCCTGGGTTCTTTGTCGCAGAGTTGTAGCAAAGGGTCAGGGGTAGCTCACAGAACCCCGAGGAGGGTCATGCCAAAAGGGCACGCATCCAGAAACGGTGCCCACAACACAGCACAAAAGCCCTCTGTGAAGTCCCTTCTGAGCCTTTAAAGGGAATTAAAATAGGCTGAACCTTGGAGGTAAGCAATTCAACCTTCATAAAGATTGACAATATAAACAGAATGAACTCGTCCGAGGAAATTATCCCAGGTGCCCCATTCTTTACTCAGTGCTCTTATCTGGACTGCTGATTGGTCCCCATATATTTGCGGCCCCAAACTGCCCCATAAATTGGGTCTCTCCCCTTTGTCCCACTTAGACATGCTCTTTTCTGAGTGGTTACCCCTGGCCATGTGCCCCAAACTCATCCTGGCCACAGACCCATACCATGCTCTTCTTCATACATGCTCTTCTGACATCCTGTGATCCCTGCTGCCCTCCAGACCAAATTTTCCAGACCATATGGCTGTTCACATTGTCCCTGCCTCTTGACAAAGCCTAGGTGGGTCACCAGAGTCCCATGCTTGGGCCTATAGGTTCTTACTGATATTTCTCTCAGATATTATCTGACTTAAGGGGGAAAAAAATCCATTGGCCTTTTTGAGCTCAGAACTACTTGGCTGCAATAGTTTGGGATCAAACCAGAGGTAAGTAGGTGGGTTTTAGGCACGTGATTACATTTCACAGCTGCACAGGCAGGGCTACACGGCCCATTGCTGAAAACAACTTGACAGGACATAACTCATCAAGTTGCTTTCATTTCTTGGTTTCCTGCAGCTCCAACCACAATCCAGACTAGAGCTCTCTTTTTTCCATTATTCCACTCTCCTCCTTTTAGTGAGATAGGAAATCCTTTCTGTCTGTCTTCCAGGAAGCCCTCGACAGTTCCAGAAGTAGAGCTGGGGAGGTGGCAATGAGAGACTGGTGCACTTTCCGTTTAGGAACGTTGCTCATGTTCTTAAGAATTTAGTTTGGCCTTTCTCTCAACTCAGAGCTGACTTTGACCGCCCAGAGTGGAGACAAGATAGATATGGCAATAGTTCCCAAACCATGGTGAATTTGGGAGTCACCTGAAGAACTTGTTAAACAGACTAGGCCCCATGTCCCGAGATGTTGATGTGTTATGTGTAGGGCAGGGCCCAGGACCTGCAAGCCTCTCAAGGAGTCTGATATAAATGTTCTGTAGGCCCCATTTTGAGAAACACTGAGTTAGGATTAGTGATAAAAATCATTAAATGTAGTAACTATGTCTTTAATTTTCTGTATTTCTGATGCTTTAACATCTGGGATCTTGTTGATCCTGGAGGAACTGACCTCCTAGCATTGGTCAGTTCCCAGAGATAGTAAACTATTCATGGGCAAGCCTGCTTTTCAAATGCAAACCAACAAATTCAGAACCCACACCCAACCACACTCAGGGCCACTATCCCTCTGCCCTAATCACCCAGGGTCAGGTGCCAGACAACTAGGGACAACTGCTATGCCCCAGAGCCCACTGAAATTGTTCAAACTAGTTAATCCTGAGGCTGCTAATGTGGCTTCACCTGTTCCTTCTTGCAGAAATCACAATAAAGGCTCTTGCCCACATTCCCCTCTCTCCCTCTGTCTCCTGACCAGCCCTGGTACTTTCTCAGGGACCCCTCTCTCTCCTGTGCACTACCTTCCTGTGCCATGATGTGCCCCCTCCTTTTGGGAACTGTGGGTAACAAACTCTCTTTTCAATGTCAATCATCTCCTGTTGGCCTTATGATGCCCCAATTTTTCTACTAATAACTATATTTTTAAATACCTGCAGCTTGAATTCTGGATGGAGAGATCAGTCATGAGTATAAGAAGATAACTCAGAATTTAAAAAAATAAATAGCCTAAGATGTAAATAGATAACTCAGAAAATCTACATTTGGAAGACATGATGTCACCATGCCTGGGGAAGAGGGACGGCTTCAGGGAGCAGGCAAACCCAAACAGGGCCTTGAAAGGAGCATGAGACTAACCAAAATGTCTCACGGTTCCTGGCACTGTTCTATGGTCTTCATATGCAGTAGCTGTCTTGGACCCCCAGCAACTGTGTAAGAGTTTCCTCCTCCTCAAGAGGAAGCACCTTATAGAGATGAGCAGTGTGGCCACCAGAGTCACAGGCCTACTGAGTCTGCCCTTTACTGGTCACGTGATCTTTAGCAAGTAACATGGTAGCTCGCTTCCCATCCTTCAGTGACCTCACCCATGAAATGGGAGTAACATCAGTACCTTTCTCATTAAATGTGGGGGATTAAATGTGAGGATTAAGTGTGTTAACACCCCTAAGCATTTGGAATGGTGTCTAGTTCTTATCAAGAATTTGTTAAGTGTTTATTATTATCTCATCTTACTAAGGGGGAAATTGAGGCAAAAATAACTTTAAGACTTGCCCAAAATCACTCAGCTACTGTTAGAACTAGACCGGGAGCAGCATTCTAGCTGTGGAGCTGTTATTTTAAGCCACTAGAGGAAGGTACAGTAATTATCACTTTATAACTATAAATATTTATTAAATAAATGAAGGACAGCTCTCCTTCACAAAGGAAATGACATGGCTCAGGACTGAGGAACAGGAATGTTCATGGAGGATTTAAGGAATAAAGAGTGAAATAGTGCGGCTGGGGGCGAAGTAGTGGGAAATATAAGTAGTAAAAAATAAAGGTGGTGCCATATTGAGCTGCAAAGTCTCACGAAAGAGAATGAACCATAGCCTGTGAGGTGGGCATGCCATCGAGACTTTTCAGTTGGCTACCAACATTGGCAAGGCATCTTCTAGCCAGGTTGAGGGGTGAAGGATGGATTGAATAGGACAGAGACTGGAGACTGTGTAACCTTTTAGGGATGGAGCTATGTGGTTATGACTGAGAACAGACAAGGTAAGCAGGAGGATTTGTGAAGACAAGATTGACAATATTTGGTGTGTGATGAGAACCTGGAAAAGCCAAAGAGGGAAGAGTCCCTGTCTTCCCTGAGTGTTAAGTTCATAAGAAGTGTAATTTCTCCTTCCTCCCATTTTCCCTCATAATTTAAGCTTAGCAATGGCTTTGTTTCACGATGAAGCCCATGCTAGCATATTGGTTTTAAGAAATCATATCCTTACTATGCTGTGATTCTAGACTAAAGGCTCATAAACAACATAGTTTTCTCCCATTCTTAAACCTGTTATAACTAACAAACTCATTAAGTCATAAGAATTTGCAAGGAAATTTTGGGCATAGATAGTCAAAGTTGCAATCATTTAGAATGTAGATGTTAATATTTTGGAACTGTAAGTAAATTTAGAGAAAACAGCTAATCCAACACTTCCTCCCATCAAAGCCAAAAATGAGGAAGGGTCTTGTCACTTGTTTGCTTGGCAGAGAAAAAGGGAAGCAGACTCCTGAATGCTGATCAAACATTTTAGCAACTTCTGCCTTTTCAGCAGGGAAAAAAAAAAAGATTATAAGAAAGTATAAGATTCAAGAGACATTGATGGTTGGTGATTAACGAAGAGTCATGAAGAAATGATAGGATTGTTGCGATTTATTTATTCCCCCAAAACAATCTATTGGATGTCTCAGGAGTCCACACATGGTTCCAGGCATAGGTACCAGTCATGAGCTAAGTGTCCAAAGACTGGTTCTCATGAAGCTGACTGTCTAGTGGGGCAGATAGATTTCATATTCACACACATGCATATGTGCGTACACACAAAACGAAAATGTCAAGTGGTGAGTGCCAAGTACAGCCATTCTGCAGTGTGCAGTGAAGACAAAGAAGAGGATGATGACAGTGGCAAGTTGAAAAGGTTGAGAGGACACTCTTAAGGCAGTTACACATCGAGAAATGGGCTTTTCTAGCTCACATGGCCTATGGGCATCAGAGGGCTACACTTCTAAGAGCTCCTCCCTCTGTACCTGGGTCGTCCAAAGGGCATGAATAGCTGGAGGCTGCTCTGTGTGGGTCTGCCAACAACCTGATCCAGGGACCAAGGGTCTCTCATGGAGCCATCTTCATGTTCTTGCTTATATTCCTGATGTGTCCTGGTCCTTTGCTCAGAACTCAGCAAAGAGGCAACTGAATAATTCTACAGATTTTATCGAATGTGGACAGGGTTCTAAAACCCTGGAAAAAGACCCTATCCCTGCATAGTGGGGCTCTATGGGCAAGAATAAGGACATCCCCCTGCAAGGGGCTAGGCCCATGCAGGACAGCAACAAGGGGCTTATGGCTGAAGGGTTGGAGGCCTTTCAGGGTGTTAGCCAAGCTAGCCAGTTGCTAAACATCCACGGAGCAGTCACTGTGCACCAGGCTAAGAAGGCGAGACTTAAGGTATGGCCAGGGCAGCACACACCCCTGGAGGATGCCTTTCCCCACCCCATCCACCTTGAGGGCTTAAGCATCCAATGAACAAGCTCACTAGACATGCTTGGGGAACCTCAGATCCCAAGGAAGTTGGTAGAGTACCTCACTGTGCCCACACCTGCCTGTCTCTGCCCAGCCTCTGGGAGTGGCCCCTTAGAGTGAGGTCCTAGGCAGGAACAGCAGCAGCAGCACCTGGACACATGTTAGAAATGCAAATGCGAGGGTCCATTGCAGACCTATTGAGTGAGCAGCTCGGTGATGGGGCCTAGCATCTACAGTTTTGCAAGCCCTCCAGGGCACTCCCATGAGCTCCGCTCTGGTGTGCCCTCTCCTTGGCAGATGCTCCCACCCGGTACATTGCTGGGTCCTGGCGAACACCACATCACAGCCCAATCTGGCAGAGCTAGACTACAAATGCCATCCTCTCCAAAAAGTTTTGGAAGAAAAATGTCCAGCCCTGCCAACTTCCCACTAGCCCGACTCCCTGGAATGACTAATAACAGCACAGTTTTCTTTTCCAGTTAGTGATAAAGACTAGAAAGGAGGTGGGAAGGAAGCTGGAGAAGAGGGCAGACAGCAGGTTCCTGGGGCTGAGAGGATGTGGGAAGCATGTGTCAGGACTGTCACTGCCTTATCCCAGCCTCCAAGGAAGAGCAAGGAGAGCATCTCACTCTTACCCCAGTGAAGGGGACTTTTTTTCTGAGACAGTAACAGCAGTGATGAGAATAAAGTCATACGGATGAAAATTATGAAGACTTACAAAGATGTCAAAGCCAGTTCTGTACAGAAATCACCAAGTGTAAACTCTGGAAGGGCCCAAATTTTATTATATTAAGAAACGGTCTCTGTTGTCAGGCTTCTTACAAATTGATTGGGGGAGGAAAATACTTATTTCTTTTAATAAGATTTAATGTAAAACCCAATATTTAAAACCAATACATTCTAACAGCATAACTTGAGGTGAGGGAGGGGTCAGAGCCTGCTTGGTCCCCAGCCCACACCTCAGCCCTGCAGGGCCTCTGCACTCCTGGGGGCCCTGAAACACTTCTACTGAGCCCCAAAGCATGGTTTGGAAACAAGTGGTGTTCAGAGAGGAACGGCAACTTTATGGAAAGCCCCACAGCCTCAGAGAGACAGGGCGCAACCTGGAGTCCAGGCAGGACTGTGGTCACCAGCCCGTGGCAGCCGAAACACCAGAGCCCAGCAGGAGATGGGACATGGTGCTTTCCAGCTGAAAACTTCCGATAGTAGTCAGCTTGGGTGGCCATAACAAAGTGCCACAAACTGGGCAGCTTAAAACCAGAAATTTATTCCCTCAAGTTCTGGAGGCTGGAAGTCCACAATCAAGGTGTTGGAAGGGTTGGCTCCTTCTGAGGCTTCTCTCCTTGGCTTGTAGAGGGCGGTCTTCTCCCTGTGTCCTCACATGGTCTTTCCTCTGGGTGCATCTGTGTTCTAATCTCTTCTTAGAAGGATACCAGTCAGATTGGATTGGGGCCCACCCCAATGACCTCTTTTTTACCTTAATTACCTCCTTAAAGACCTTTTATCCAAATACAGTCATATTCTGAGGTGTCAGGGTTGGGATTTAAACATATGAATTGGGGGGGGGCACAATTCAGCCCATAACCCTTCTCCAAAGTGCTTATCCACACACACAAGGAACAGGAGAATGCTCCAGGGACCACAGAGAGGCCCCAGGCAGGCCCACACCTCCAGGCCGCTACTCCCTTTGGCCCTAACTGCCACACAGGGCCTCTCTGAGTCCTGAGGGATACTGCCTGCCACCCACAGGCCTCAGAGCGCCCTGGGACCCTGAAGAGAACTGTCGGGGGCCATGGACTCTTTCTTTCTGCACTTTTTTCATTTCTGAAGAAATCCAATAGCCTCTGAACTGCTATACTTTCGTAAAAGGGCACAACGTAATGAGCCAAGTGGGAGCCGAGTGGGAGCAGGGACAGTCGCTGGTCCCTCCCGACCCACCCCAGATGGCACAGCACGCGTGTGTCCATCTGCAGGTTACAGGGCAGGGACCTGCCTGCTGTAACTTCTCCGAAGCCACTCTGGGGCCCTTAGAGCTGGCGGAGCTGATCTTTACCGTCACCAGGCATGGCTGAGCGGAGTGGATCCACAGCGTGAACTCAGTTCCACCATGGAAAGTGGGACCACCAAAGCCCGTGACCAAGTCTTTGTGCCAGGAGCCCCAGGTCTGGGGGTAGTTTCCAAGAGCCAGACAGGGAGAGACACGGCAGCCCACCTGGCCCGGACACCATGAAGAGGAAAAGCTGCATTCAGGGGCCTCCCTGCCTCTCTCCCCAGTCCCAATCCAGCCAAGTTCCAGCTCCCGCTGAGGCCCACACCAGCTCTTCCTTGACCAGGTCTTCCTGTAGCAACCTCACCCATGGTTTTGGAACTACCCTTGTCTCAGGCCCATGTCTGCGTAAATCAGCAGGTAAGCATGGAAAATGGAGTTCAGGGACCCGATTCCCAGAACAGCCACAGGAATGAGGGGTGCTGCTCCCCGTAGAACAGTGTTATTTGACTCCCTTCCCCCAGATTCTTACAACCAGAAAAAAACAGAGACAGAGAACCCCTAAGACCCCAGGATTGTTAGGCCCCTGACCCAACACACCACTTGCCCTCTGACCCAGGCAGCAAGAGACCCTTTGCCCTGACCCTCTTCTTCTCACCTTGATAGGCCTCTCCTGAGGCCCATATCAGCCGTGGCTGCTTGGATTCTGGAACCCTTGTTCATAGCACTTGCCACAGGGGCTGGATTTACAAGGTGAGACTCTGGTCCCCGCCTACAGTTTCCAACACTGTGAACTCAAGCCTCACTGTTCTGGTGTGTAAAGGTATTTCCAAGGGGCCCCTTGAAAAGCTGAGGAGACAAAATCTGTCTGGCATTTGAACACATTGAAGCCCTTTACGAGTGTCGGGTCTTCTCTGGGAAAAAGGAAGCCCTTTATGTATTCATTCATTCTTCACCTTATTTTTGTTCAAGTCATTTCTGCCTTTCCGGGTGCATTTCGTCGTGAGCAGGTGTGTTGTCTTATGCCCCAGTTTACCCTCCTAACTCCTGTCCCCCTGGGCCCCCGGGCAGTCTAGCACCCCTCAAGACACGCAGTGATCTCAACATGTGGAATAAACCTGACAGCTCTGCAGAAGGAATCCAAAGACAACCATCCGTCTTCACTCCTCCAGCTTCCTCTGTGGACGTGGGTGTCCTTCCTCCCACACTGCCCACCCCAGTCCGTGCTCTCTTGTCCTCCCGGGGCTTCTGGCTCTGCTCCTCCCCCAAGGCGACAAACCAGCGCGCCCTTCCAGAAAGTACATGGCCAAATGCCAAAGTCAATTTCAATGCAAATGGCCAGAGAAATGCACTTGATTTACAGTGTGTAGTTTAGTGAAACTGCTTTCATGAGCCATCAGGAAACCAGCCTTGAAATAATTCCTGGAGCGAGCACAGGGTCAGCTGGAGACCACCATGGCCGACGTTGAAAGGAAGAGGAGTTAGAACTTCTGGAAAGGGGAAAACCAGCCTGATGTGGAGCATGTTGCTCAGAGAGCCCATCTTAGGGAAGGACACTAGACCCTTCAGTCAAAGAGCTTCTCCTCTGTTCATTGTCTCAGTTCACTGCCCCCAGAAGGGTCTTGTCAGCTATGAGAGCAGATGGCATTTCTTCACAACGTGACAGGCCGGAGCTATCAGGCAACTCTCTACTGGCTGCCCTTTGTTCCCACATTAGGGTGGTCCCAGTGCTGCAGGGTCTCCTTAGCACCTTCCCTTATAAAGGTCTTTCTTAACCACTGTCTCATTTAGCCCTACAGTCTTGTGAGGCAGAGGCAGGGGAAGCGCTCTGCCTTTCCTTTGACAGACACCGGGGAGGCTGACGAGTTGGCCTGGATGTGGACAAGTGAGCAGCAGGGCGCTGGGGTAGACCTTATGTACCCCGCTTTCCATGAACCCTGGCCTCCCTGGGGGGCACGATGGCCAAGGCCCTGCGAGTACCCTGACCTTGCCTTCTGGAGCCCTGTATTCAAGATCTGCTTCTGAGCATTTCCAGCTGAGCCTTCCAAGCTGACCTTTTGAAAAGCCATCTTCTCCGCCTGTCCGCAGGCAGGTTCAGGAAGCCTCTCCTTTGGGACCCAGCTGTCCTGCTCCCCTTCCCCACCACACTGGGGGCTGTGATGACTGACTGCAGGTATGCTTGGTTTCCCAAGACTTTCTCTGGTGGAAAGACTTCTAGAAGCTCCCTGCACACCCTCCCATCCTCTAAAATGTTACCGAGGGCCCCAATTTGGGCCTGAAATAGAAGCCTATAGATTTCTTCTCCAAAGCCTAGGTTGTCCCTTTCTACACACAAAGTATTCTTTTAAAGAGCACAAAATATGGCTACTTCTGAAAAGTTTCAGTATATCCTTGAATGCCCCACTCCGTGGCCATTCCCAGAATAAAAGGGAAACAGTAAAATCCTAACAGTTTGAGGCACTCTCTGATTTCAAAAATTGCACAAAATAGGCATAGGACTTAAACCAATGCTCTGCCAAGTGTGAGGCGTGCCTCACTTAGGGATCAATTCTCAGGGCCAGCACTGGCCCAGCGACAGCAGAGCCCAAGATTAGCAAATCCATCACAGGAAAAGATCTGGACTCTGCAGAGAATCAGAACGGTCCCTGTGCGGCATGGCCGCTCCCTTGCTGGGAAGATCCCACCATGCCCAGCGCCCCAAGGCAGGGCAGGCACTCTTTGTGATCTCTGCTCTGTGAGCCTCCTGAGCGGCTCCCATTGGCCTCTTTTTTTTTTTTTTTTTTAATTTTAATTGTGGTAAAATACACATAACATAAAGTTTACCGTCTTAACCATTTTTAAGCATACAGTGGAGTGGTAGCAAATACATTCATAACACTGTGCAGCCATCACCACCATCCATCTCCAGAGCTGTTTTCATCTTGCAAAACCGAAACCCTGTCCCCATTCACTCCAACCTCCCGCCCCCTGCCCTCCCAGCTCCTGGCAACCAGCATTCAACTTTCTGTCTCTGTGAAGTCAGATGACTCCAGTGCCTCCTGTAAGTGGAATCATACTCTATTTGTCCTTTCGTGACTGGCTTGTTTCACTTACCTAATGTGCTTGTAGCCTGGGTCAGGATTGCCTTCTTTTTTAATGCTGAGGAACATTCTATCAGGTCTGCATACCACACTTTGCTTGTCCATTCATCCACCGATGGACGCTTCTACCCTTTCTCTATTGTGAACAATGCTGCTGTGAACATGGGCATACAAATGCCTCTGGACCCTGCTTTCAACTCTTTCGGGTGCATACCCAGAAGTGGAATCTCTGGATCATGTGGTCATATCTGTTCCATTTTCTGAGGAACGGCACACCATTCTCCACAGGAGCTGCACCAGGCCTCATGCCTACACCGTGGGTAGGCACTCAGGCTACAGAGGAGGCAGACAGGGTTGGAGTCTGGCCCTGACTTACCAACTATGGGACCTCAGACATGGTTTCAACCACTCTGACTCTGTCCCCTCAGGGGTGGAGCTGGGCTCATGAAATCTATGAAGAACAGGTGAGGTGAGGCAGTGTGTGCTGTGGGCCTGGCACACTCTTGCTGCCTTTGGGGTCACTGCTGGCCCTGTTCACCCACCCCTCCAGCATGTTCTCCTCGACCACACCATCTGGCACAACTCTGACAAGGAACAGTTGTTCAGCATTGACTCCCCACAGAAACACATCCTGAGGTGGACCTCAGCACCTGCTCTGCTGGGCCTGGCGTGGAGGGGAGCCCCTCTCTGCTACAGCACAGTCTTCACCCAGCTCTCCACCCCAGGGCTCACTGACCTCCCCACACTCCATCCCACGCTCGCCGTTCTTCACACCACAGAACTTACGATGAGCCCCTTGTACAACTCACAGCACGGCCTCTGCTGCCGGATTCCCCAGTCTCTGTACAGCCCCGGCCTGTGCCTGAAGACATCAGTGCCTAGAGCAGAAACAGGACTGAGCCTCATGACCTGGTGGTCCACTCACCTCTGCTCTTAAACAACTGTGTGACCATGAGCCAAATGCTTAACCTTCATATCATTTGGTGAAGACCAAATGATACGATGTCATGAGAGTACTTGGTACCTTGTAAAACCATATACAAATCTCAATTGTTATTATAGATGATATGGTCTCTAATCCCCTTTCATGTAACACTGTTTTCCCGGGATCATAAATTCCTGAAGAGAGCCGTGTAAATTGTACAGTAATTAATTGAACTCCCCATAACTGCTCAATAGATACGTTTTATGATGACAGCCATATACATAAACTTATAATATAGACCATATAATTGGCGTGCTTTTCTTTTTCAAGGTGCATGGAATACAAATATGATATAAGCATCCTTAGATGTACAGAAGCGTATACCTTTGTGCCATCTTTTAACCCCTGATTTGCTAGGCAGTGCGTATAAGGACATCTGGGCCATACATGATTTTATAGATTTTATAGATGTTTCTCCCAAACTCTCTGGTCTAGAAGCAATCTACTTCAACAGTCCTGGGTAGATCTTCCCTGCTGACTGGGGCCTGAGACCGGAGGGCAGTGCGTCTGGCACACTCACGGCCAGCAGGTCAGAGCTGTGCACGCGGAGGCTGTGTTCCGCCGTTCGGCTCCGCTGCCTGCCGCCCTAGCTGGCTCTTATCAGGAACAACTGGTACCTCTCTCCCCACATAAACAATCAAAGAGAGGAAAGGAGAAAAGCCTTAAATATTTGCTTTCCTTTACAAGACCACCTACAAAATGTTGTTGAGACCCTGCAGGCAAAATCATCTGTCATGATTCCAGCTCTGGCCGAATATAAACACCTAGCATGCTCCGTGAGGAATAGCTGGAGGCTCCCAGATGTTTCCACAGGTTTTCCTCTGGGGAAGGAGGAGGCCTTGCCCCCCTCTAGTTTTTATCCTCTCCTCCTGTTCTTTTGTTCTTTCTCCTCCGTGAAGTACTTTATCAAAACAGTTTGGGTTAGAGATTGCGCCTGTGGGAAAAAGTGGCTTTTACTACAAAACTAGGTAGTTCCCTCACCTGCACCCCAATGTTCATAGCAGCAGTGTCCACAATAGCCAAATCGTGGAAGGAGCCAAGATGTCCTTCCACAGACGAACAGCTAAAGAAGATACGGTTCATATACACAACGGAAAATTATTTAGTCATCAGAAGGGAAGGCTGGGGCAGAGAGGGTTGGGGAGCCCAGATTCATTCCTCTGACGGCTGAGTCTCCCAACTTTGGATGTTCAGACATGGAAAGCAGCCAAGGAAGCCAGCGTTCAGTGGGAATGGGGGGAGACACAGGGAAGGTGTGCACACCTTATGGGTAATGTGGGCATGCCAGGGAGGGGCCGAGGGTGTTTGGGTGATTGGGAGAGTGAAAGGCCAGTGCAGTGCAGACATGACAAACAGAACAGCAGGCCCTGTCAGAGAACATGCTCGCTGCCAGGTGACAATCAGAGCAGATCAAAGCCCTGGCCTCCTTTGCCTCAGACCCTCCGACCAGCCCCTCTGCAGACCCAGCCACTGAGTCCTCTGATCTTGCTCTGTGGCCTCAGACATTGACTCTCCTCCTCCTCCTAAAAAAAAAGAAAAAAAAAAAAGAAAGACTAATTAAAAACAAACAGCTTCCCCCCTCCCGTTTCCCCTCTTCATCAGCCTTTAGGAAAACCACAAAATCATCTCAAGGATTTAGAGATCTTTTTCCTCCAAAACCATGGGGAACTCATTATTCACTGTAGCCATCTTCTTGCTGCTGAAATGTGTGGCCTGAATTTTTGTCTTCTGGAGGCTTCAAATGATGAACTGATCAGAACACTAAGCCTGGAATCCAAGCCCTAGTGCACTGTGCCTCGGTTTCCCCACCCAGAAAGCAGTGGAACTCTCGGTCTGTGAGGCAGCACCATCCAACAGGATTTTCCACAGTGAGGGAAACGTCCTACATCTGCATGGTCCAGTCCAGGAACCTCTTGCTACGTGTGACTTCGAAAGCTGGCTCGTCCAACAGAGGAGCAAATTTTTAAGTTGATGAATTAATATTTAATTAATACTTATTAAAGAACTGGACTCTCAGATGTAACCTGGAGCTGACATTCCGCTTATGTCTGCAAGTCTGCCTTCCCCTACTTCTCATGGCCATGTCCTCTTCATAGGGGTAACGAGTTGTTCACTATAGGGGTAACAGGACCAAGGCAGTCCAGGCTCAGTGACCTGCAGATGTAGGACCTGGGTCAGAAAGGGCAGAGTTGACTGTCAGAGAGACTGCTCCTCCCTTTGAAAGTAAAAGACAACGCTGGAAATGATGCAGTGGAGACTAATGCCACGAGCCGGCCCTCTCCCCTTTCCTGTAATCCTGCTGAGACAACACCAGGTTGTAAATCAAGGTTGGCTCTCAGGAGGCTCCAGGCAAAAGCAACACTCATTTATTTTCTTCCTCTCAAACGCCCTCCCCCCTGCCCCTCGGGATCTGTTCTCACGTTAGAGATTGTAGACAGTGTGCTGGGAGAGATGGCCTCATGGGATGGGGAGCTTCAGGATAGCAGTGGCACCAGGAGGGGGTGAGGACACCAGGGAGGTACCCAGAGCTCCAGCAGGCAGAGGCCCAGAGCAGGAGAGCAGCACTAAGTCCAAGTACACTGGCTCCCGGGGCTCTGTGGCACCCAGCTCAGACTTTGATATACCCCACTTATTCAGCCAGTACCTAATGATTGATTTATTGATTCAGAACCGTGGCAAGCATGCATTCACACTGATGACCCTACCTTAGCCATCCAGACAGGCAACCAAGGTAATGGGGCTGAATCCAAATTGCTTAATTAGGCTGTGCTGTTGCTCTTACTATTTACTACTGGCCATGTATCAGAAAGTCCTGTGGAGAGAGCCCCATTGCTGGGGATTGCATAACCCCTGCTCTCCAGCACCTCAGCAGTCACATGGAGGGCGACCTCTGTGAACATCATAAATGGGCGTTCATCGGGGCCAGTGGCCAGAACACTCCTGTTCTTCTCTACGTCAAAAGTTCTTCTATGCACACACTTCTTCTCTTTCAGGTTCTTTTAAAGGAAGGAAAGTTCAGCAATAGCATCCATGCATCTTGGGCCAAGTAAGACAGGATATGCGCAAGACTTTGTAAGCGCTTCACACACACAGGCTGGAGGGGTTCTGACAGCCCCACCCGGAGCCTGATCCCCCTCCAACACAGTACACGGTTGGTCTAGCTCATCATGTCCCCTCTCCTCCCCTCACCCTTGGTGTGACACGGCTGCCCTGTGGCCCAGCGATCACTGAGGTCTTGATACGTCTCCTCATGTCACTCACTGCTGACCCACAATGCGACCGGGGAGGGATTTGGAGGACCTCATCTAGGGATCTAGCCATCAACAGTTTACAACTTTGTTACTCCACTGGACACTGCTCATACCTTGATTAGATTAAAAACAGTGTATAACACTTGAGTTCAAATTAAAGATTCCAACTGGATTCAGCAATTTCCAAAACCAATAATAAATATTGATAAGCTATCTGACCCTACCTCTAAAGGTCACTATTTCGAAGTCTCTGTTTTTCCGTAAGACTCACAAGTATAACCCAGGCTGATATCTGGCTTGCATTAATCCCAAACTGTTTCTCCTTTTGTAAATCTTTGCTACCCAGCCAGGCCACCTGCTCTGGGAACACCATTCCTGTTTCTGGCGAGGGAAGCTTTCTTTCCCCGTAAATGTGTAATGACAGCAGCAGCAGCAACGTCTAACAAACGCATTGAGAAGGAGAAGCTGGGGAGTGGGGCCAGCCAAACAAACTGAGAACCGGTCAGTGTTCCTTGGGCCCAGGATGATCTGGCTGGTACCCTTGACCAGCAGGCTCAGCTGCATGAATTGCCCCTAAGCAAAACGAAACTGCAGGACAAAAGTGCCCCGAAGAGCACTAACATACAAAGCCTTTCCCTCTCTCCCAGGCTCTCTCTCTCAACCTGTCATGGGAGTTTTATTTGCCATTTCACGTGCTGCACCTTCAGGCCGGGCCGCTCACAGGGTGAGTGTAGGCCTTCACAGAGGCAGGGCCCTCCCTGTGATGCTCAGTGCCCGCTTTCCTCTCCACCAGCCACTGCATGGAGGCGCCCGGCCCTGGCTGGAAGCAGGAAAGGTGAGCAGACATCGTCACTTCCTGCAGGCCTGATACCCCAATTCCCAAGGGTACTGCAGCCTGCAGAGCAGACAATCCAGGTACCTGGATGAGGGATGTGTGAGCCACCCATTCTGTACCCTGCTGCCCACCAAAGTAGCTAAGATATTGCCAGACTGAGGTGAGACTGCACTGCTGTGCCCCCCTCAAGATATAGGGGGTCTGCCCCTCCTGGAACCTGCACCCAGGCCCCTGCTGTGGGTAGAGCGGGCACTAGGGGTAGATGAGCCAGCGACCAAGGACCCATTCCAAGGAGGCAAGAGGGACAGAGGCGGAATCCTATAGAAGCCAAGGCTTCAAGTGCGGGCATGTACTCCATTGTCCCATTGAACTTAGCTTGCAAAGCACACATTCAAAGATAAAATTATTAAGAATTTCAAGACTGCAACTGCAGAGTACAAAACTCCAGGTGGGGGGCCCTTCTGAGTGCAGGGCTCTGTTGTCCATCCATGACGCTGGCCCTCCTGACCATTGAGCTCAGAAATAGAAATCCCTCAGGCAAGAGGACAAAAGATCAGGGGGCCATCCAACAGGGAAAGAAAATGCCCAATGGTAACCAAATGCGGTCTGCACCTGGCTATTGGAATTAGTCATGATCCAAGACTCGTCCTTGGCCACTGGGGGCCCACAGCTTCTAGGAAGAAACATTTCAGAAGGGGGTCTGTGTGGTAGTTTCCTATCACTACTGTAACAAATTATCATAAATATAGTGGCTTAAAGCAACACCAGTGTATTATCTTACCATTCTGAAGATTAGAATTCAAAAAATGGGTCTCTCTGGACTAAAATCAAGGTGCTCCTTCTGGAGGTTCCTTTTCCAGCTTCTACCAGCTGCCCACATTCCTTGGCTTGTGGCCCCTTCCTTCACGCTCAAAGCCAGCAACTTGAGGCCTCATCCTTCCCATATTGCATCACTCTGATATCTCCTTCTCTGACTCTCTCCTCTGTCTCCAGCTACCACATTTAAGGGCCTTGTGATTATATTGGGCCCAAGAATAATCTTCCTCTCCGAAGATCAGCTGATTAGCAATCTTAATTTCATCTGCAATCTTAATCCCCCTTTGCCAGGTAATCTATGTAGTCATAGGTTCTGAGGATTAGGATGTGGACGTCTTTGGGGGACCATTCTTCTGAGAACTACCAAGCCTTAATGAGAGAGGAAAAGAAGGCTAAGTTGCTCTAAGCACGGAGCTGTGGCTAGCGGGCATACTGGGCAGAAGCAGGACTTCAGAGGAGCCTGGCACAGAGAGGGGCCTAGGTCACACTCAGATATCCACAGGCAAGTCCTGGGAGGGGCTGACAATCATCCCTGACCGAGTAGGAGGGACAGTGCAAATCCAGGAGGGCTGGTATTGGGCAGGACTCCCTAGAGAGAACCCAGAGTGGCAAAACAGTGAATGAGCAAGCTGCCGCGTGCGTCAGCCAAGATCCAGAGTACATCCAAAGGAAGTCTGGGAGCCAGAGCTGCACATGTGAAGGTGGATTGTAGCTTTGTCCCATCATCATTTCAATGTTTATATGTTGTAAAAATCACAGATGAAAACTGGGATTATGAGTTTGTTCTAGTGACAAACTTACTAAAGTTTATTCTACGGTGTATCAGGAAAAAAAACAGTGTCAAATGGAGGAGAAGTAAGGCTATTTTTTTTTTCCTGGGACTGGAGGGAGCGAAAAGAGAGATCCAGTGAGAACCAAGGCAGCTATCTTAATCAGAGTTCTCCAGAGAAACCAAGCCATTAGAATATATATACAGAAGGAGATGTATTATAAGAAGTTGGCTCACACAGTTATGGAAACTGACAAGTCCCAAGATCTGCAGTTGGCAAGCTAGAGACCCAGGAGAGCCGATGCTTCGGTATGAACCCAAAGGCAGGAAAAACCTCATGTCCCAGCCCAAAGCAGTCAGGCAGGAGTTCCCTCTTGTTTGCACAAGAGTCAGCCTTCTTGTTCTATTCAGGCCTTTGAGGGATTGGATGAGACCCACCCACATCGGGGAGAGCCATCTGCTTTACTCAGTCCACTGATGCAAATTTTAATCTTATCCAAAAACACCCTCACAGACACGCCCATTATATAATGTTTGACCAAATGCTTGGGCACCCTGTAGCCCAGTCAAGTTGACATATAAAATTAACCATCACAGCAGCCAATGTTCCTGGGCACCGGTCAATGAGGAGCCACAAAGGCATTGTCCTTGCAAATTCCAATAGCAGCCAAATCTCTCAGGGGAAAGCGTCTGAGCACTCTAAGTGGCTGGTGGGAACCATCAATATGCCACACTCCAGTAGCTATATCCCAACAATGCATTTCTTACCCGCCCCTCCCCAGACACACAACCTCACACCCTAACAAGAGCATGGAATTTAGCCCTCCTCTGGGCTCCTAGACCTTTGTGCAGCCTCTTCTTCCCTCTTAAACACTACACAGTAATTGGTGATTTCCTTTTCTCTCTCTTCCTAAATTGTGGGCTCTTTGGGAAGAAGACAGTAGGCTAGGTATTCCGGGAGCCTAGCATATAACAAATGCTTATAGAATGCTGACTAAATAAATGTAGTAGGAGAAGTAGTAGTAAGGTTATGGATAATTTTTTTAAGGTAAAAGCATTCCTTTCATACAAATATAAAAATAAACACAGGTCAAAGATTTTATTTAACTTGTTTAGGAATAAGTAAGATGTTACACTAGTTCCAGGAACAGAAATATAGGCCATGAAATGAATTTCCAAGTCAAAGAGGTACAAAAACTGCCTTTTTCCATGAGAGTGAAAATAAATTGTCTTCTACCGCACAGAATTTGTAAGTATGTCTACAGGCAAGCGTTTTTTGCTTTACTATCATTTACCTACAACTTTCAGAGTGATAAAATAGCTCAGAGACCATGAAAGTTGTCAACCCCATAGAATCAAGGTTATGCATGAAACACTAGTTTTCCATTGAGGAATTTCAAGTGACCAAGAATATTTTTGGTCACTTCAAATTCTATCACATTTTTTTTTTCCTGACAGTGTCTGTCCTTCACAGTCATACTAATCTCAAATAAAAGATTATTCTTGACCACAAAATAAGGCTTTCATCAGGTTTGGTTATTTCCACAGTGCAACAAGAGTGCTAACTACCCCATAGGCCTCCTTGGGAGTCCTTTGAAGCATCTAGAGCCAACCACAAAATTGCCTTTTATCTGGAGTTTGCATAAGGGATCAGCTTGGATCTTAAGAACTTCTATTATCTGCTATTCTGAGGCTAGAAAACCACACCCAAGAAACTCTCTCCTCCAGATTTCTCCTGCAGACCTATAAATCTGAATTCTTCTTTTCTGGAGGTTTCCCAAATATCCTAGCCTCCTAACCCACCAAGAAGTAACCTTTCAGAACAGTAACAAGGCTGGCCCCCGTGAGCCAGCTACTAGGTCAATTTTTCTCACAGGATTTTGTAGACATTATCTTCAGAAGTACAAACTTCATTCCTTATTAGTGACTTGTGATACCTGATTTAGTGAGCATTGTTCTCAAATGTGACAGTCCAGATAAGCCTTGGTTGTACCATCAATTTGTTTAATTATATCCTGGTGGAAAGGGAGACAGTTTCTTACAGAGCCTAGACAAATAATTAGATTTCCAAGAGTAGTAAGGAGACTTAGTAAGTGTCTGAATTCTGAGAGATCAGCAAAAATCTAATATCACTTTAAGTGTTTTATTTCACTTTACCAAAATGGAATTTACTAAATTGTTGTATATTACAGAGAGCTTAAGAAGAAAGAAAAAGAGCATCCTTTTATATCCAGAAAATAGCACATTAAAACAAATATACAATACACCAAATAAATGATCACAATAAAATTTCTGTCATTAACTCATTCAGTCCTATGAAATTATTGCTGTTATGCTGGTTCTTGGTCTATTACTTTCATGAAGGCATATGTGTCTCAACTAAATATGCTGGAAATCCTGACTCAGCCTACTGGCATAGCCTAAACATTGTCAGCTCAAAAGCCTGTACCCAAGAGTCTATTCTTTGAAGTGTCAGTAGTTTGAACTACCTGGTCCACTTCTTTTCCATGAGTCACTGAGATTGTCTTCGTTGAAGACATAATCTCTGGTCTGTACTTTATCACAGAGTCTCAGGCAAGCCTTAAAGTACAACAAAAACTATCTGTACATTTCAAAGACTTAATGGCTTAATGACTCTTGGCACTTGTAATTTTTAAATATAGAAGGTCTGATGAGAGTTCATAATAATAAGCATCTGACACAAAAATGTGGTTGTTTCTTTGCATACAAAACAAGGGAAATAAAGCCACTCCAAAAAAAAATGTTTAGACAAAATGTTTTTAAGAAAAATGATTAAGCTTATTTTCTAAAAAGTTCAGTGAATGGGGGTGCTTGGCTGGTTGGTTAAGCATCTGCCTTCAGCTCAGGTCATCTTCCTGGAGTGCCAGGATGAAGCCCTGTATCAGGCTTCCTGCTCAGCAGGGAGTCTGCTTCTCCCTGTCCCCTCTGCCCCTCCCCTCCTCATGTCTCTCAGTCACTCTTTCGCTTTCAAATAAATAATTAAAATCTTAAAAAAAAAACAAAACTCAGTGAATGTTAAGTCTGATTTATAATGAATGAATATAATTTTTATAGAGAAAAAAATTGGAAATATAACATACAATAATTCTTAAACATAGAGAGGCAGTAAGGGGTAGTAAGGGAAATCAGATTGTTTCTTCACTAGACAAAAATTACTTGCATGTCAAGCAACAAGAATCATTGACTTTGCTGCCGTTATCTATAATTTACAGTTGTAAAATAGCTCAAAAGCAATTAAAGGTATAATCTGTACAAAATCAGAAAACTCACGAAGCTATGCTCCATATGATGTCATTTCTCACTGAAGACAAACAGCAATTTTTCTGTTCCACTCAAAAGTCTTCTCTAGATGGGGAACTAGAAGGAAGATGGTGGAGAAGGAAGTACCAGGAATCCATCTCCCCACCTATACAAAAATTGCATTGGCAGAATCTGCCTGACGTAACTCTTTTAGAACTCTGGAGATGTATGAGTCAACTTAGCCCGCCATAACAGAATACCACAGGCCTGCTGGCTTAAACAACAGCAGCACATTATTTTCTCATGGTTATGGAAACTAGAAGTCCAAGATCCAGGTGCCATCAGTTTGGTTTCTGGTAAGACCTCTTCCTGGTTACTAGATAGTTGTGTTATCTCATGGCCTCCTCTGAGCATGCAGAGAGGGGTGGTGGGAAAAGAGGGAGAGAGAGAGAAAGAGAGACAGTGAGAATATTCTGGTATCTCTCTTCCTGGAAGGACACCAGTCCCTTTTGGATTAGGACCACACCCTTTTGACCTCATTTAACCTTAATTACTTACCTAAAGACCTTATCTCCAAAGACAATCACAAAGGGGATTAAGACTTCAACAGACGAATTTGGGGAGAACATAATTTGGTCCATATCAAAAGACTACTGAAGGTTTGCAACTTCCAGGGGAAGACTTGGACAGTAAATTGAAATTAATTTCAGTCAATTTCAGCTCTTAGGACAATAGCAGCTACTCATCCTCCAACCTCCAGCCCCATGACAAGTATCTCTCTCCACATTCCAGGAGCAGTTTACACACAGCTTGTGAGAACCATGTTGGACACTAAGGACCTTGTTCTCCAAGTAACAGGAATCTGTGTTCTGATCACTGATTGATACTTCTGACTGTGGAGGTTCATACATATGTCTGGGCAGCCATTGTTGCAAGCCCCTCTCCCTCTTGATAAAGTGAATTCATGGGGATTTAAAGGGCTGGAGTCCCCTTTTCCCTTCATATTTCACTTTTCCCCCCTTTCAGGAGACAGACATTTAAGGACCAAGATATTCAAAGCAACAACATAGAATAAGGAAGAGTATAAATTCAAAGAAGACCTGAGAAGACCTTAAGTTTACACCTCAGGCTTACATCCCTGGCAGAGAGACACCTTACAACAACAACAACCAGCAAACCCTGGGAAAGGGGGAGAATTGAATCTCCAGAATTACCACATTATAAGACTCAAGTGTCCAATTTTCAACAACAACAACAACAACAAATCACAAAGCATACCAAAAATACAGAACAGCATGATCCATTCAAGGGAAAAAAATAAGTCAACAGAAACCGTCCCTGAGAAATGTCAGATGGTGGATTTACTAGACAAAGACTCTAAAAACTGTCTTCAAAATACTTAAAAGAGTTAACAGAAGACACAGACAAAGTCAAGAAGATGGCATGTGAACAAAATGAAATATCAATAGATAGGAAACATAAAAAAGAAACCAAAAAGAAATCCTGGCACTGAAAACGACAATAACTGATGTAGCAGATTTGACAGAATAAGAATCAATGAACTTAAAGACAGGACAATCAAAGTTATTGAATCTGAGGAACAAAAAGAAAAGATTGAAGAAAGTTAACAGAGCCTAAGGATGTATGGGACACCATCAAGCTGATGGATATACCCACTGTGGTAGTCCCAGAAAGCAGAGAGAGAAAAGAGGGACAGAGAGTTTATTTGAACAATAAACAAACGAACAAACAAAAAATGATGAAAAACATGAATATAAACATCCAAGAAGCAGAATGAATCCAAGTAAAATAAACTCAGAGTGACCCACAGGGAGGTACATTACAATCAGAGAGGATTTTGGAAGGAGCAAGAGAGACGCAACTCATCACATACAAAGGATCCCCGATAATATTATCAGCAGATTTCTCATCAGAAATCTTGGAGGCCAGATGACAGTGAGTTGATAGATTCAGAGTGTTGAAGGAAAGAAAAACTGTCAACCAAAAATTCTATATCCAGCAAAACCATCCTCCAAAAAATGAGAGGATTTAAGATATTCCCAGATAAATTAAAGCTGGGAGAATGCATAACCTCTAGACCTGCCCTGAAAAAAAAAGAATGATAAAAGGAGTTCTTCAGGCTGAAGGACACTAGATGTATTCAAAGCTATATAAAGAAATAAAGATCTCTGATAAAAGTAGATACAAGGACAATTATAAAAGTCACTATTGGGGCACCTGCATGGCTCAAATGGCTAAGCATCTGCCTTTGGCTCAGGTCGCGATCTCCAGGTCTGGGATTGAGCCCATGTCAGGCTCCCAGCTCAGCAGAGAATCTGCTTCTCCCTCTGCCTCTCCCCCTGCTCCTGCTCTCTCTCTTTCTCTCAGATGAATAAATAAAATCTTTTTAAAAAAATGAAAGCTATTATTACTGTAACTTTGGTTTGTAACTCCACTTTTTGTTTTCTACATGACTTAAGAAACTATGCATAAAAGAAACAATTAGTCCGTTTTTGGACTGAAATGCATAAAATGTGTAAAGATGCAATTTTGTGACATCAACAACTGAAATAGATAGGATCAGAGCTGTATGGGAACAGAGGGGTTTTTTTTTGTTATTGAATTAAGCTGGTATAAATTCAAATTAAAGTGTTATAACTTTAAGATGTTAAATCCAATCACCATGGTAGCCACACACACACACACACACACACACACACACACAAATAGCTATAGATATACACAAAAGGAAATGAGAAGGGAACTAAAATGCTTTACTACAGAAAAAAGATAGTAATGCAAGAAATGAGAGACAAATAAGCTATGAGGCATATGGAAAACAAATAGCAAAATGACAGAAGTAAGTTTCTCCTTGCCAGTAATTACTTTAAATATAAATGAATTAAACTCTCCAGTCAAAAGATGAGATTGGTTGAATTTTTAGAATGGATTTAAAAAACATAACCCCGGGGAACCTGGGTGGCTCAGTCATTAGGCGTCTGCCTTCAGCTAGGGTCATGATCCCGGGATCCTGGGATCAAGCTCCCCATCGGGCTCCCTGCTCAGCAGGAAGCCTGCTTCTCCCTCTCCCATTCCCCCTGCTTGTGTTCCCTCTCTCTCTGTCTCTTTCTCTGTCAAATAAATAAATAAAATCTTAAAAAAAATAATAACCCCACTATATGTTGTCTCCAAGAGTCTCACTTTAGATTCAAGTATGCAAATAGGTTGAAAGTGAAAACATGGAAAAAGATATTCCATGCAAATAGGAAATAAAAGAGATCAAGGGTGGGCTATACGAACATCAGAAGAAATAGACTGTAAATCAAACAAGTTGATGAGAGACAAAGGACATTATCTATTAATAAAAGATTCAACACAGCAAGAAGATATAACAATATAAACGTTCATGTATTTAATGATAGACCATCAAAATATATGAAACAAAAATGGATAGAACTGAAAGGAGAAGTAGGCAGCTATATAATGTCCTACTCTCAATACTGGGTGGAACAACCATGACAGAAGATAAGTAAGGAACTAGAACAGAGGGAGGGCTTACACAACACAGTAAGCCAACTAGATCGAACAGGCATGTACAGAACACTCTACCCAACAAGAGAGTACACATTCTTCTCAAGTCCATATGGGACATTGTCTAGCATTTACCATAGGTTAGGCTACAAATTAATTCCCAATAGATATAAAAATATAAATATCAAGCAAAGAATACTTTAGACCACAGTGGAATGAAGTTAGAAATTGATAACAGAAAAAATTCACAAATTTTTTTTAAAGATTTTATTTATTTATTTGAGAGAGAGAGAGAGCAAGAGAGAGAGAGAAAGAGCATGAGTGGGGTGAGAAGCAGGCTCTCAACTGAGCAGGGAGCCCAATGTGGGGCTCAGTCCTGGGACTCCAGGATCATGACCTGAGCCGAAGGCAGCCGCTTAACTGACTGAGCCACCCAGGTGCCCCAAAATTCACAAATTTATATATATTAAACAACACACTCTTCAGCAAACAATGGGTCAAAGAAGAAATACAAATGGCCAATAAGCACATGAAAAGATGCTGAACATCATTAAACATTAGGGAGATAGAAATAAAAAACCACCATGCGATACGGCTTTACACCCATTTTAGTGATTATCATAAACCAAACAAACACAAAAACAAATATTTGTGAAGATATGGAGAAATCGAACACTTGTGTTTTGTTGGTAGGAATATAAAATGATGCAGCCACTATGGAGAATAATATGATGACTCCTCAGAAAATTAAAAATCGAATTAAGTTCCTCTTACTGAATTGAATTAAGTACCCGGAATTGCTGGGTACATATCTGAAAAAAATTCAAACCAGGGGTTTGAACAAATATTTCTATACCCATGATCATAGCAGCATTTATTCACAATACCCACAAGATGGAAACAACCCGAATGCTCCTTGTTGGATGAATAGATTTTTTAAAATGTGATACATACATACAATGGAATATTATTCAGCCTTAAAAGGAGAGGAAATTTGGGGCACCTGGGTGGCTCAGTGGGTTAAGTGTTGGACTCTTGATTTTGTCTCAGGTCATGACCTCAGGGTGGTGTGAGATCGAGCCCCACATCCGGCTCCACATTTAGCAGGGAATCTGCTTGAGATTCCCTCTCTTCCTCTTCCTCTGCTCCTCCCCTCCAAGCTCTGTCTTTCTCTGCCTCTCTTTCTCTCTCAAATAAATAAATAAATCTTAAAAAAAAAAAAGAGGCAATTCTGACACATGTTATTAAATGGATGAAACTTAAAGACAATAAGCCAGTCCCAAAAGAATGAAAACGGTATGATTCCACTTATATTAGGTACCTAGCATAGGCAAATTTATAGAGACGGAGAGTAAAATGGTGGTTGCCAGGGGCTCAGGGGAGGGGGAGTGGGGAACTGTTGTTTCACGGGTATAGACTTTCAGTTTGGGACGATGAGAAAGCTCTGGAGATGGATGGCAGTGGGGAATGCACAGCAATGTGAATGTACTTAATGCCCTGAACTGTACACTTAAAAATAATTAAAGTGGTTACTTTTATATGTAAATTTTACCACAATTTATAAAAAGTAAATCATTTTTTTAAGGTCTTCCAATATTTTTCCTGACAGTTGCTTGTATTTATTGAGTGCTTTCTATGTGTCATCCTGGAACTCTTCCAAATGCTTTACCTGTCCTACTTTATTTAATTTCCATAATAATCTTATGAAGCTGGTACTATCATTATGTCTACGTTTCAAAATAAGAAAACCAAGACACGGAAAAGTTAAGTACTTTTTTTTTAGAAGATCTTATTTATTTATTTGACAGAAAGAGAGAGAGCACAAGTTAGGGAGAGGAGTAGAGGAGAGGGAGAAAGAGGCTCCCCACTGAGCTGGGAGCCAGATGCGGGGCTCGATCCCAAGACCCTGGGATCATGACCTGAGCTGAAGGTAGATGCTTAACCAACTGAGCCACCCAGGCGCCCCAAAAGTCAAGTACTTTCTCCAAGGTCACAGTTTGTTAGTGGTGAATCTGACATGTGAACCTTAGCAGTATGTCCTGATTCATCATCCTTAGCCACTATGCTGTACTACTTCCAAAATGAGTGAGCAATTAGTATTTGATAAGCTGTTGTTGATTTGATTGTCATCATGTGATCTTAGACTAGTTGTTTTGCAGCTCTAGCTTTCCTTGGTCATAAAACTGAAATTCAGAACTTGCTCACATGGTTATGACCTTTCCTTGCATAAGCAGCAATAAGAGGTGGTGCAGTCAGATCAGGGTGAAACAATCTCCCAAGTGGTGAATCCCAGACTCACCCACTCAGAGGGTCTTCTAAGATTGTCTTCTATGACATTAAAAGTCCAAATGCCAAATCTAGTACTTACTTGCTGTGTGCTCTTGGGCAAGTAACTTGACTTCTCTGAGCTTCCTCTTTCTCATCTAAAAAAAGGAAGTCATAACATCTTCTTGGCTGTTGTATGATTCAAATATCTTCAGGCCTCACTGGCCTGTGGAGACAAATAATGTCACATTGATGTTAATATGCAGATTTCGCCGGCTCAGGGCCCCCACCAGTTCATCAGACAACTCAGGCTCTGAATTCATTTCACACTCAGCAGAAGACTAAATTATCTCAGTATGAGGTACACTTATACAGAGAGAATCTGCAAAACCATATATATGCTAAATAGATTATAGCTATTATTTTTATTGTCCTAAATAGCACATCAGGTCAAGGTGGAATAATGTCTATATTAACGATTTTAGAGATTTAAGTCTTATTTTCTGATTAATCCCCACCCACTTCTATTAGAAAACCTATGGGAGCCATCTTTGCATGGCAGTATGCATATTCCTAGAGGAAATGGAGGCCTTTCTGAGAACTGCTTCGACATGTAATCATCTTAAAATAATCTATTTTCAGATCCTCAATTTCCATAACTACTCTTCCCTAAAATTGATCTGCCTGAGAACATGCCTATAGAAGAGGTGGGGTTCTCCTTTGTCACGACCCCAAACAAAGCTGCCTCTCCACCATCTTGTTTTGGTGCACTGTTTCCAAGAGACATAAACTTCCCAGTGACCTCAGAGACCATTTAAGGGAGTGTCTGTGACAGCTGAGCGATTAACACTTTTGCAAAGGTCGGGGGAGGGGCAGAGCATGCAATTCTTTTTTTTCCCTACACAATTAAAAAAAGGATCTTATCCTATATGCTCATAGATCATTAAAAACTATTTTCATTGTGTTAAATTGTTATTTAATCATTGGCGTGTAACTCAGAAGGAATTCAAAGAATTGAGGAAAATTCACAACTCATTTCATTTCATTCCATGCATTTGACCCATGTTTGTTACTCTTTGCCTGTATAAAGAGGAAAAATAAGAAAGAATGTATGCTGAACTGTGTCTCATGCTAACGTAGGGATCATCCATCTGTACTAATAATTTTTAAGAAGACCTAATCTTTCATTAAGAAAAACATTTTTAATCAAATCTTAGTTTCATCTTTTATTTAAATGTGTGCCATATTACATATCAAAATGTGTGCAATATTATTGTTTTGACCAATTATAATGAGAATGCAATCCAGAAAAGAAAAAAAGCTTAAATAAATAGAGATTTATGGTCACCAAGAGGTGAAAATTTTTAGATTTCAACTCACATCTATTTGGCAGAGGCCTAAGATGGGATGTTCAACAAAAGACAATACTTCCATGATTAGATTAGAATTTTGGGATTAGGATTAGATTAGGATTGGTGAGAATGACATGGAAATAGCTATTCAAACAGAAAAGGGAACAACGGAAAATTACCAACCATTAAAGTAAGTTTGGTCATGTATCCATGAAAGTGGTTATTAATAATCATCAAATTACTGTGATTCCACTGGAGTCCTTTAAAAGAAGGATATGGCAGTTTTATTTTTAAATGTCAGTATTCACAATATGTTAAAAATTCTTCTTTGTAGCTATTTAAACATAGATAAAACATTTTAGATGGCAGCTGAAAAATACATAGGAGCCACATAATTTTATGGGGAAAAAGTATTAGAAAGTATATGAGCAGAAAATTTGAAGACCCTTGACCTAGAACCATTAGCCTTTTTTTTAAAGAGGTAAACCAAGAGACTCTTTTTCTTTTTTTTTAAGATTTTTATTTATTTGACAGAGAGAGAGAGTGAGTGAGAGAGAGAGCACGAGCAGGGGGAGAGGGAGAAGCAGACTCCCCACTGAGGAGGAAGCCTGACGTGAGGCTTGAGGAGGAAGCCTGACGTCAGGCTTCATCCCAGGACCCTGGGATCAGGACCTGAGCCCAAGGCAGACGTTTAACTAACTGAGCCACCCAGCGCCCCAACCTAGAGCCATTCTTAACCCAGCAAATGACCTGGCAGAGTTGGCCAGACCCCACCAGGACTGGGGCTTGCATTTAGTCCATCTCTATCATTAAAAGATAGACCGAGGCATATTAAAATGTTTAATTTAATTGAAACATTGACTCAAATCTTGCAGCAACAAACCGGAAGTGGGTAGGAGCCTCCACCAACAGGATTAGGGGAAAGACTTACAAAGAGAAGTTTCAGAAGCAAAGAAAGGAAGTTATTTGATTGGCTACAGCTTAAAGCCTAGGTAGCTGTTTGTGATTGGCTGTCTTTAGCTTTCAATTTTGAAACCTTGAGGCATTTACAGGCTTAAGTTTTGATTTGAGTGCACAGGCTGCAGGCACCTCAATCTAACAGCCTCCTTATTTACCCAGTTGAACACCACTCCTGGTCCCCAGCCACGGAGCTGCTCCAGGTGGCCTGGGTAAGCATTCTGACAGTGCTTAAAGCGTGAATGTGGGTGTGTGTGGTCTGTGTGTCTGTGTGTCTGTGTGTCAGGTGTCTGTGTTGGGAGGTTTGTGTGAGTGTGAGCGTGTGTTGGCGAATGTATCTTGGTTTGTGTGCCTGTTGGGAGTGGGGAGACTGTGTGTGTCAGTGTGTGGGGGTGGGTTTTGGTGTGAGCGTTGGTCTGTGTGCCCGCGGGCAAGGGGGGGCGCGGGGTGCGGGGCAGGAGGTTGTGTGCACAAGGCCGCCTCCCCGCTTTTCTCCGTGAGGAGCTCCATCTGTCGCACGTGTGGATGAGGCCCTCGCTAATGCCTGAGTCTCAAGGGTCTTCTCTGGTTGTCAGGCCTGAGCGTGGCAAGGGCGGAATGAGATAAAAATACAGCTTTCGGATTTGTTTCATCACCACTTTAACAACTGCTGAGGAGTCCTGTGGCTTTCCTTATGATGAAGACAGAAAAATATAAAAATGCCAAAATGAGGAAAGGGTTATAAAATATGGAGCTGTCTTTAATCCACTTTGGTTTAATAGTACCTCTTGAAAGTACATGATGATCGTGTAAACTGTATCAAATATCATCCAGCACTAGAGCCCACGTGTCCTCACCCAGCCGAAGTCCTGGCAGGAAAATGGTATCTTTAAATTCGCCTCCAGACTAATTGAGTCAAAAGCACCATTCCTTGTATAAGAGGATGAAAAGAACCCTCGAAAGGACTTAAAAGCCTAACATGAAATCTTTCAAATTAGCAGGGAGCTGTCACAATTGTGTATTTGATGTCACGGCAAATTTTATTCTTCACATCCAAATCCTGCCACCCAGGTGGAGAGGAGCAGTCTTTGACTGCGGAAAGCTGGAAAGAAGCAGAGCCAGCCAGCTGAGTGTCTTCTCGCATTGCGACTGTCATTCTCCCCACACGTTGCACGGCAGGCCACGCTAAGAAAACCTATAGACCCACATTCCAAAACAGATAATGCACGTTTTCAACATCAGAAAAGAGTTATTTGCCTTACAAAGGGATTCCTTCCTCGGCAGCATTTACACGGTTCCTATTTACAAAACATCTATAAACAGTAAAGTCTCAGGAACTCCTTTTTGCAAAGCCAGATGAGACACGGTGCTCCTCGCATGCATGCCGAGTTCTTAGTAAGGTGGTTTCTTTAAGAGACTGGACAAGATGAAATCGTGAGCTGTTAAGATAATTACAAAGAAGGACAATAGATCCACCAAGAAGGTAATTGCAGCTGGTGATTTGGCCTGGAGGGATGGGGTGACAGTTAGTTTCCCCACGGAGGGTAGGTGTTTGAAGGCCTTCTGCAAGAAGGAAGTGCAAGCTCTTACCCAAATCCTGCCTTGGTATGCCCCATCTGCCCCCCCTTCTTCATCCCTGCCTTCCAGGGGAACAGGGCCACCTTGAGTCTGGTAGAAAGAGCCACTGTCCAGGCTTTCCCAAATATAACCACAGCCTGAGCCAGCTAATAGAAAAACCAGAAAAAGATGCTTTTCCCAAGAATATGCAGTTTTATTAAAATAAGAGTATCGGTATCCATAACAGCAATGAATAAGAGCTTTCTTATGTTTTACAGTGAATGCGGACCTCCAGAGTCTAACAGTAACAGGAGAAAATGGAAATATTCACAAGGAAGGTGTTTCTTGTCTAAAAAACACAATTGAGTCCCTGCAGGGGCTGACCTGGTCATTTCGAAGCTTTGACCGCCCCGTCTTTGTATAGCAGAGGGAAAAGCCTTTAGGAATTGTAGGACTCCATAAAAGGCTGGTTTCTCATTCCTGGGGATCCCAGGAGACCCTATTTGTAAAGGCGGTGAGAAGGAGGGAGATGAGCAGGGCTGCAGTGTCGACTCCCAGCTCCCGTGTTGCAAATTCTGGGGCAATTAGAAAAAATATTCTCATCTTGCACATAGGCATTATCTCAGCATGGGCTGAAGCCTATCTTTGCAGCTTCGTAGAAGGGCAGCCTCATGCCCGGGGACACACACAGGTGCTGAAGGGCCAGCGGGCGCCCCAGCATGAGGACCAGCGCGGACTTCTTCACACCCAGAACAAATTCCCCATCTGATAAATGGGAGCCATAACCATCCCACCTACTTGGTCTGTGGGAAGGATTAGATGAAATAAGTCTCTTTTGGTGTTTAGCAGAGGACCCGGTGATAATAAGCTCAGCCAGCGGCCCCCGCTATGAATAGATGGTGCTGTTAAGAGGAACAGGACCTTGCTAGCCTCACCTGCTGTCTGTTATTCTTTAATAGGTGCTGTGGTTTCAGTTCTGCCTTTCACTTACTTTATTAATTGCTTTTCTGCCGGTTCTAATTGTCCTTTGTACCTGTACCTTTTTAGCAGGAAAGAGAAGGGCTTTGATCGGGGCAAGCTCCTCTCTTCTAGAGGCCCTGCACAGGGCAGGGGGGACTTCCTCACCCCAGGCCTCCAGCCCCTGAAACTGTCGTTAACTGCAGGCACTTGCAAAGACAGGGTGTTTTGCTCATCTTTGCATGTTCCCATCAGATTTACACACTTCCTTCAGAGAGATGAGACCTTTCCTTTTGTGATCATTTTAAAACACATTTGGACAAAACAGTCTTACCAACAGAAAACAAACCAAAAATATCGTTTTAAAGACAGAACCTGGAAAGCTTCCTAACCATTCTAAGAAGCTCCAATGGTATTCACAGGCCATGGGAAGTTCTAGGGGGTGTGGATCAGGGGAGCGGTCACACAGAAAGAGGTGTGGAAGGGCAGGAAGGCAGGGGACAGGAACCACTGTCACAGGGCAGAGGCCGCTGAAGGCCCCAACTGAAGGCAGGACCACGGGGCTGAGAGACGCTGCAGAGGGGGCCCAAGGGACCTTGTGTCTGCTTGGATGTGACAGAGAAGGAGGACATCAGAGCCATGTATTTCCAGTCTGAGTGACCAGGAGGCTGCTTTAACCAGGCTGAGGAATAATACTGGAAGGAGTAGAAGCATGCGTGGGAAAGTGTGGCTCCCACGTGAACTTGGAAAGCAGGAGGGAGGGGATGGTCAGCAGGCAGCTCAGAAGTAAGGTCTGAGTCACTTCGAATCCTGTTTGGAAGAAGCATAAACAGCTAATGAAGAAACTCTACAAACTAAGATAATCGTTAAAAAAATAAATTCAGAAGTGGACTTACGTGAGAAGTCAGGGTTGGAAGTGGGAAGTCGGGCATCATCTGCTGAGAAGGGTTATTACAGAGAAATGGGAGGCAGAGAAGGAGCCCATCCAGAGACAACTGGGGCTGCCAGGATGGCGGGGCTGACCTCACGGTGGAATGCTTGGGGCCCAACAGAGGGGAAGGAAAGAGACAAGCTCATGGCATCCTACAGCCAAGCTGTGAGGAAGCCAGGGTTTGGGTCTTAAATTTTCCAGATAAAGAAATTAACCCACCTTGCCCCAAATCACACCATCAGTAATGAGATTCACCAGAGTAGCCGATGACAGAGGCAGATTCTCTCCTTGTTTTCCAGATGGCAAAATGACCCTAAAGCTTCTGTAATTTAATGACACTTGCTCCTGGCCCAGAGAGTTGAGTGGCCTGGTGGAAGAGACTGAAGCCCAGAAAGCAGTTCAAGAGACATTAAGCACTTAACATATAACCAGGGTGATATCTCAGTTTAGGGAGAAAATAATTGCTTTAATACAGAAATAAATTCCAAAGGGATACAATAAATTCCAAAGATATTTTATTTTACTTTACTTTATTTTATTTTTTAAAAGATTTTATTTATTTAGAGAGAAAGAAAGAATGAGCGGGCAGAAGGGCAGAGGGAGAGAGAGAAGCAGACTTCCCGGGGAGCCGGGAGCCTGACGTGGGGCTCGACCTCAGGACCCCGAGATCATGACCAGAGCTGAAGCCAGATGCTTAACCAACTGAGCCACCCAGGCACCCCCCCAAATATATTTTAATACAAATATTAAAAATAAAAGTAATAAATTTTTTAAATTGAGAATATCTGTATAATCTTACAGTATGGGTGCCCTTTCTAAGCCAGACATGAGACCTAGAAGCCGTAAAGAAAAGACCAGACAAATCTGATTAAATAAAAATGAGAGATTTTTGTATGGTTAGAAAAAGTAAATAAGATAATAGTAAAAAAAAATCTGCTGGAAAAAGGTAGTTTCAATACTTACAGTAAATAAAGATTCAGTATGCTCAATTTAAAGAACTGCCACAAATTCACATGAAAAGGATAAGCCCATTAAGAAAGTAGTGAAAGGTAATGAACAGACTTCCCACAGAAGAAATTTCAGAGGTCAGTATTCATAGGAGAAGATACTCAGTTTCATTGACAGGAGAATGTAAAGTAAAGTGACATGTGACAATATCCCCTTGTCATGTGGTTGACAAACACTGAAAAGTAGTAATAGGTAATGTTTTCCAGAATGCAGGAAATCAGGTACCTGGATGGCTCAGTTGGTTAAGCATCTGCCTTCAGCTCAGGTCATGATCCCGGGGTCCTGGGGTCAAGCCCTGCATCGGACTCCCTGCTCAGTGGGGTCTGCTTCTCCCTCTGCCTCTGCCTGCGGCTCTCCCTGCTTGTGACCTGTCTCTCTCTGTCAAATAAATAAATAAATACATCTCTTTTTTAAAAATTACGGATATCTTTTTACAGATCTATCTCATTTTTCCCAAAGATCTTATTTACTTACTTTGAGAGAGAGATGTGCAGCACACAAGCGAGGGAGAGGGGCAGAGGGAGAGGGCGAAGCAGACTCCCCACTGAGCAGGGAGCCCGAAGCAACACAGGCTGGGGCTCGATCCCAGGACCCCGGGATCATGACCTGAGCAGAAGGCAGATGCTTAACCGACTAAACCACCCAGGCGGCCCTGGAACTATCTCATTTGTATGAAGCTGTTCTACAGAAGTGGAAGCACTGGTAGGTGAGAAGACACACAGCGGTGTTAAATACAGCACCGCAAAGGCCTCAGAGCAGTGAACGCAGACCAGAAAGAGCCTTGATGCCTAGAGCGAGAGGGGTGGTTTTACAAGTGTGTCCATCTCCACCATGAAATATTATACGACTTGTATTATGTTTTGTATTATATTATTCCACTTATGAAAAATCACAGAAAATACAAACGAACCTATGGTGACCACCAGATTAGTGGTTTTGCGGGGACTAGGTGGGGGTCAAAAGGAGGATTGATTCCTGGGCAGCATAAGGTAGTTCTGGAGGAATAGATATGCTCAGACCTGGATCGTAGTGATGGTTTTATGTGTGGAATCAGAAATATTATATGGGGGGCGCCTGGGTGGCGCAGTCGTTAGGCCTCTGCCTTCGGCTCAGGGTGTGATCCCGGCGTTCTGGGATCGAGCCCCACATCAGGCTCCTCCGCTGGGAGCCTGCTTCTTCCTCTCCCACTCCCCCTGCTGTGTTCCCTCTCTCATTGACTGTCTCTCTGTCAAATAAATAAATAACATCTTAAAAAAAAAAAAAGAAATATTATATGGCTTTTAAAGGGAATGAGGTCGCACATACACTGGTTGAGCTGCAGGGATGTCCGTGATGTGTAGATACGAGAGAAAAGCAGTTTGCAGGGTGATTCATCCAGCATGATCCCATTTGTTAAAAATCCACAGCAGGAGTTTCTCTTTACTCGTGCATATACGTTCGTATGAGAATGGAGAATTGTAGAGCTCTGTCACTTGTGTGATCTTAACATTTATAAAGAAAACATTTTTAAAGGAGAGAATTTTTCAAACCTTACCCAGATTCCCAGGCCCCCATTTGGTTGGAGTGGGTGGGAACGAAGCCTGAGGATTTCCATTTTGACAAGCAGCCCAGGGCCTACTACCCCCCTCAGGAAGCACTGCAGGTCCAGGCCCCTGGGAGGGCAGAGCTTCCGAAGGAAAGGACAGTTTGGAAGAAATAGGAGGGAGGCAGGAGAGCTGGTGGGCGGGGAACAGGAGAAGGGGGGGAAAGGAGGGCTTTAGTGTGTGGAAACGGGGCCCGCTTCCCCTGAGCCAAGAAGGAAGAAGGGAAGTACCCAAGAGGAACATGTGGAAAGATTCAGAGACTTCTCCTGGGGCAGGAAAGGAAACACAGGAGTTGAGTTAAGAGTGAGGAACATGGAGAAGGGACAAGAAGGGACAGAGGCCATGGAGGGGCTGGCTGTGCTCAGAGGACAGGTTTCGTGCT
This sequence comes from Ursus maritimus, assembly GCF_017311325.1. Lineage (NCBI taxonomy): Eukaryota > Metazoa > Chordata > Mammalia > Carnivora > Ursidae > Ursus > Ursus maritimus. The sequence goes on along the minus strand of NW_024426885.1, from coordinate 65,717,793 downwards.
CAAGTTGAGACCAACTTGAGGTTGGTGTGATTCTCACCCCAGGCTGTGATTCTCACCCCAGCACCAACAGGACCAGATAAAACACACCGTGCCTCCTTCCCCCCGAAAAGACAAAGTCAGGGCAGGTCATTCCTGTCTGCGCAGGGAGAGGCGGATAGAGATTGTGATTTGTGTTATGCCGGTATCGTGAGCGTGAAATTGGATCAGATTCCAATTGGGAACCCCGGGAAATGATGCCCACCAATTATTAAGCACCCACGCTATACAAATAACAGTGCTACTCTTTCCACAACTTCTTCGGGTAGATATAATTATACCCATTTCCAGATGAGAAAACTGGGGTTTAGAGAATCGGGGAAGACTGCCCAAGAGGCCACGTTTGCCCGGGTAGAGGCAGTTCCAGGACCAGCACGCACGTCTGCCTCATTAATGCTCGCGGTCTCTCAACTACCTCTCCAGAGGCAGGGGACAGAAGGGGGTTGTTGAGGGACCTGCCCAGAGCCCCAGGATGAGGGAGAAGGAGAGCAGCGGGTACCGCAGGCTTTTGTCTTCCAGAGCAGTGAACAGAGGCCTCAGCACCCCCAAGGCTGAGCCCATGGGACTCTGAATCTCTCTGGCACCTCTTTCTTCAGCCAGAGCACAGCAGCCTTGTTGATGACTCACCCACCCCACTGAGACACGTCACTGTCCTGCGAATAATGTAGCACAGAGCAGGGGTCAGGGCAGCGAGCCAGAATATCCACCCACCCCTCCCCACAAAGCCCTCGGGCACAGTTGGGAACTTCACAGACAAGAAAAGTGGGTCAACCCTCTCCACTCTTCCCTCCTCCCCTCATCTTGCTGGGACAGTGGTGTCCCTTTTCCCTGTCTGTCTTCAGCCTGTGCTTAGGGCAGGCAGGGTGATCCTGACCCCAGCGTGCAGGCACAGATCTGTGTGCCCAGAGGGCAGTGCAGGGGGCATGGCTGATGGGGGCTTACCCAGGAGGACGGAGTGAGGACCCGAATCTCTTATTAAGGGAAACATGTTTGTCTCTTATCCAGTAAGTATTCATTAAGTGACTCCTGTATGCCAGGGATTCCCAGGTGCTGGGGACTCCGAATTAATGGAGAAGGTTCACTGAAGAATTCCTGGTGTTTCGTTCACTCTTGCCTCTCCACAATGCAAGTATCTGACGCACATAGGCTCTGAACGAGTATCTGTTAAATGAGGGAATGACAGGCTTGGTTCCAGTCTTTATGAAGCTTACAGTCTATGGAAGATGCAGACATCAAACAAACAATTACACGACTAATTCATTCCAACTGTGATAAGGATTAATGAAGGCTTGTGAAGTTCAGGGTGAACTTGAAATTATTTTTAAAAGCTTTAAAAGATTTTCCTTGAGAGAAATTTTCAGACCCTTCTCAGTTTTGGTATAAGAAAAACAATGTCAAAATTAACATCTTAGTTTGCTGTGGATGGACAGTTTACCGCACTATATATAGCCTTATTTAATGGAAGAATAAGTTCCTGTTGGCAGCAAAAACAGAACACAGCAAAACAAAACAAAACGGTGTGCATGTGTGCGTGTGGGCGTGTGTGCGTGTGGGCATGTGGGCATGTGTACGTGTGGGCATGTGGGCGTGTGGGCGTGTGTGCGTGTGGGCGTGTGTACGTGTGGGCATGTGGGCATGTGTGCGTGTGGGCGTGTGTACGTATGGGCGTGTGAGCATGTGTACGTGTGGGCATGTGGGCGTGTGGGCGTGTGTACGTGTGGGCGTGTGTACGTGTGGGCATGTGTGCGTGTGTGCGCACACGTGTGTGTGTTCGGGTATCCAAGCCTCTATGTCTGCACAAAGTAAAGGGTCAGGGGTATCTTCAAAAGCAGCCCATGAGGGTTTTGGATCAGGTATTTATCATCTATAACTTGGCCCCCCCTTCCAGTCACGGAACATTGACAAATCTCTTGGTAAAGATGCCCTTTCCCAGGGCGCCTGGGTGGCTCAGTCGTTAAGCGTCTGCCTTCGGCTCAGGGCGTGATCCCGGAGTCCTGGGATCGAGCCCCATATCGGGCTCCTCCGCTGAGAGCCTGCTTCTTCCTCTCCCACTCCCCTTGCTCATGTTCCCTCTCTCCCTGGCTGTCTCTCTCTCTCTGTCAAATAAATAAATAAATAAATCTTTAAAAAAAAAAAAAAAAGATGCCCTTTCTCCCGCGCCCCTCTGTGGTGGTCAGGGGCCACCTGACCCGCTGACTGCAGGCGTTAGATCGCCCTCGGCTGAGGCAGTTCCTCCAAACAGGGGAGGCTCAGCCGCCTTCCTCTTGGCCGGTGAGCCCTCGGTAAGGAGCAGCTGTCCTCCACAGCTCCACTGCCGCAGCAGCTTAGCGTAGCTCCTGACCACTTAAGAAAATAAACGGCAGATACGGTGAGCCTCTGTGGGGGCCGCACACTTCAGAGCAAGAGGATCTAAGGCTCAGACTGGCTGTTTGCAGAATCATAATCTTGATCACGTGACCTAACCTGCCTGAGCCTCGGTTTCCTCATTGGCAAGTGGGCTGAGAATACTGTCCACCTGACCTGGTTGTTGAGAGGGGAGAACACATGACAGCACACATACAAAATCGCTGCCGTATGGGGAGGTGGGGGTGAGGACTGGGAGACAGCCACAACCCCACAGGAGCCCGCCTGCCTCCCCCACGGCCCAGGCCTAGGAGGCAGCATTTAGCGGTGCCCAGCACTGAGTCCCCAAAGTAGGTCCGATACAGGCTGAGAGCACCTCTTCTGCAGGGTCCTTCTTTCCTTGGGAAGGTCTGTTTGTGTGGCCCCTGGAAGTGTGTGTCTTAGTCCATTCGGGCTGCTGTACCAGAGCACCACACATTGGGTGGCTTATAAACAACGGGAAGTGATTCCTCGTCATTCTGGAGGCTGGGAAGTCCAAGATCAAGGCACCAGTGTGGTTGGGTGAAGCGCTCTACCTGCTCGTGGATGGCATCGTCTCACTGTCCTCACATGGTGGGAGGCCAAGGGAGCTCGATGGAGTTTCTTTTATAAAACTCTAATCCCAGCCTCACGATTTAAGCACCTCCCAGAGTCCCCATCTCCAAATACCTTTGCCTTTAGGGATTAGGATTCCAACGTATGAATTTGAAAGTGACACAAACTTTCAGACCACAACAGTGTGAGCGGATTAAAAGCAAATAAGACAACGGGAGCAAATAAGCAATGAGAGGTCGGCCCCGGGGTGCAGAACCCAGGTCTGGGACCCTCCTTGAATGTGGCCACTTGTGGTGGGTGCTGGGGGCCATTCCAGCCTTTTTGTCCAGTTAGAGCTTAGTTATCGCTCAGAAAATCTTTTAAACTCTTGAATGAAAGCAACTGGTTTTCTTCCTACCTGGGATCCTAGAATACTGAGTCCACAGGACATGCCTATTTTTAAATTGCCAAACAAAACCACACGGAGTGTTTTTAGCTGAAGAGTAACTCAGACCGTCCCTTCCCTCAGATGGTGGACACGCCTTACGTAAGGGTCACTCAGTACTGTTCAAGGGGGCCAACAACATGAGTCATCGACCTCTGAGGTCATTTTTGGTTCCAACTCAAAATAAACAGAGGACTGATTCGTAGGTACAGGTAAGAAACGAAGGGGGAAAGAAACAACAAAAGCTGAAAGCACCCAGCAAGCAGCTACATCCTCTGGTTGTTTCTGGAATCTGTCCACGTGGCCCTCGCAGAGCCTCTGGCTGCCATCCAGGCCAGCTCAGTAACGGCCTAAGGCCTTTGCACTGTGCGTGATGTAATCACTACAGCTCGACAGTTTGCTAAAGGAACGACCAACCGGCTAGCTGTGAGTAGATACATGGAGGATACCCACGGGATGCCCCTCCTGTGACCCCCAGACATCAAGCTCTGGAACTAAAACTGGCTTTTCCATCTGCTCATCTCTCCCGCCATGTGATAATCCTGTCTGTGCTTATTCCTTGAACACAACTCAAAACAGAAGTTAGAACTGTACCGAGATCAGCCTCCCTGCATTGAACTCTGTAACTGTTCAAGACGGTTCTGTAACTGAAGGCTCTGTGCAGCCCAGAAGCCCCCAGGAGGCCAGGAGAGTCTGTCCAGACCTCTCATGAAAGATGAACTGGCTGGAGTCGTGGCCCCAGCTCCACCTGGGTGTCGCTGCCGCCTTCCCTTCAGGGTGAAGGTGCTATCAGGGGCAGGCCCGGAGCCCGCGGAAGGACTACAACAAAAGCCACCAGACCCAGAGGCGGGAGGCCAGTGTCCCGACGCCAGCTGTCCCCCTAACCACCTGGGCCTTCCATTCTCTCATGTGTAAAGCGGTGGGATTGGCCCTGACCCCACAGTACACGAGAGAGGGCGCAGGAGAAGGTGCTCTGTGAGGGATCTGGGTTGGGGTCTGGCCTGCTGCTGAGCCCCTAGACCCTTACTGCCCTATGGGAGGAAAACCATGGGCCTCAGTTTCCCCTGACTGAGGGAGCACCTCTAGCATTCACCCTCAGGGCTACCCTGTGAAGGACTTGGAAAGCCCAGTAGAAAGGTGTTTTGAGGAGGAATCACAAGCTTCAGAGACTCAATGAGCCACAAGAAACAACCTGTGGGACAACTAATAAAAAAACCCAGTTTGGCCTTAGTCTGGGGAGCAGCATAGAAAGTGGTTTTATGTTCAGTGAGAAGTTTTGTCGTTTGCTTATTTTTAACAAGAGGCTTTATGGGAATTCCTACATTTTAACATATATCTCTGACACCATGAGTAAGACATTCCAAAAATGACACATAACTCAGAAATGCAAACTTGCATCTCTTACTCAGAAGGCTCATGTAAGCGTCAGGTGTTCATAGGCTCCAAATCCATTTTAATTCAGGAAAGCAAATGAAAACACAAAACCAAGAAATTTAGAGAGCAATCTCTGAAGGGTTAAGTTAGAGGGTGTCCGTATTAATCTTTATCACTTTTTCCTTTCCCTTGTCGACACTGTTTACACAGGACGTTAAATAAACACGAGCCTAGAAACACAGGCTCATCATTTTTGTCCCAAGCAGGTGGAAGCTTCTCGCCACTGCTGTGTGGTCCTGAAACACACACACTCCAGTTAAAAACAAATAAAAGCAGAAACAGCCCCCCCACTACCACATAAAACACCATATGTCTCCGTTGGTCCAGTCACCCCATCTGACATGGCTGAGTGACGGCTGTCAGCGCCTGGGCCAGCTGGATGTCGGGTAACTGGAACAGAGCTACGCAAACGGCCAGGATCCTTCTTGCTCTATAAACATACAGAAACCTGAGGAGTGAATGCCAGTCTTATTCTAGAGTATTTTTACCCTATGGTTGCACAGCTTTGATCTGTACTCCGGTTCATTAAAATGCTTTAGTCACCCTGTTTATCAGGGAACTTTGAGCTGCAGAACACTCTTAGAAACTGTGGGGAGATACAGAAGACTGCATTCCAGCCCCAAGTAGTAGTCTTCCTTCTAAGGAAAAGAAGGCAAAATGCACATAAAAAGATAATATGTAACGACATACATAAAGAAATGCAAACTAACTAGGTCCCGGGGCTTATGGGATCAATAAACATCATAGACCAGGTGACTCAAGAGAAAATCTTGTAGCCTAGTGACTCCGTCATAGACCTTAAGATCCAGACCGCAGGTTCCAGACATTCTGGTCAGTAAAAGTATATTCTCCAGTGTGACTACCAGGCACAGACGCCCTAGTGTGGGAAACTGTAAGCAGGCTTCCTTGGAGCAGAGTGTGGGAAAGAGAAATAAGCAAGGATGAGCCTCAGGGAGGGTCTTACCCATGTAGACCCTCAGCATCCATCGCACGTCCACCCATTTAGCCCATTTACTGCCGCCTGTGACCGCGGGGTTACCTACCCTGCGCGCTGAGCCGTCCGGTTCACTACGACGGGCAGTCAGGAGCCGAGCGACGGCACCACCAGAGCAGCATCTGAAGAAGAGCATTCCAGACAATGTGAAGGAATGTTATAGAATAATAGAGGCTGGAAGTGAAAACACATAAAACAACAAGACTTAGGAGGGTTTTATTTAGCAAAAAAAATAATAAGTGACACAAAAATTGTAGAATTTTGGCCTCATTATTTTGCGATCTTTAAATCCAGCCTAAAAAGTTAGAAGTAAGCACATAGCATGCCGCAATAAAGACAGACGGTGAGGTGGGTATTCACTAATATTAGTCGATTAAAGCCAATATTTTTCCATCGAATTCAATAAAATCTGTACATCAAGAACCGGGATACCATAAAGTTCAAATCAAATAATATTCCACCCAACTGGTCAGAGATCCTGCAAGTTGCGTAGCCACCTGCCAATTCCTCCTTCTGGTTCCCATAACGGGGTAAAGACCAAAGTGAACCAGGACGACAGCTACCGGCTGATGGAGGAGTCAGCGCTTGCGTTCGGAGCCTGGCTTTGAGCAGTCGGAATAACCGTGTGGACCGCATTTCAAGGCACTGTGTTAAATGCCCCGGACCACCCTCCCCACGGCTCTCAGCAGCTGGCTTCTTACAGCCTTCCTTGGCCCTACTACGCTACCTTCTAGGTTGCCCGCTGTTCCCCATGTGCACAAACGCCCCCAGGCCAAGCCCACAGCGCCAGCTCCTGCCTGACTTGTGCCTGCTACGTCCGTCCACATGGCGAGGTGGCCTCTTGTCTGCCTCTGTAAAGGTGTTCTTTCAAACATTCAGGAGTCTCTTGGTCAAGGCGCTGGCTGTGTCTGGGCTGCCGTGTTCTGAAACAGGCTGGCCAAGAAGCAATGTACCTAAAAATGCCTCTCAGGGGCCATGGGCTTGCAAACTGCAAGAAAGTAAAACAATATTTTAACAGGCTGTCCAGCCAACAGGGATCCTGGGACTTTTATAGTAGGACTCCATGACTAATCCTGTCAAAACTAACACAGGGTGGAACAATATTTGGCCAGGGAAAACTGCTGAAAGCTGCTAGTGTGTGGTCCTCCCTTTATTGGGATAGGATTGAGGGGCTGGGTAATAATGATTTCTTGGGTTATAAGGCCGGGCTTGGGTTTGGAAAGGAGATGGCATTTCAGAGAATGTGAACCTTACACGGAACGATTCCTGATACAAGTAAAAACCCTTTTCTGCATTCATAATCCAGAAGCTGGGCTGCATTATTTGCAGGGGTTTTCAGGCACTCACTTTGGAAAAGACAAACTGGGGTTCCCCCAAATAACACATTACTTTTATTCTTATAGCCATGGGATTGGCAGCTTCTTCCACATCACCGCCCAGACTCTGAGCCTTCTCCCTAAAGCCTGAGAAGAGGGGCACCGTTAGATGCACCTATCAAAATACCTTCCCATATTTTGAACCAAGGGCAAAGAGTTCATTAAAGCTCTAAAACCAAAAACCATGATTGCAACTAAAGCAAGTGTTGCCATTGTCAACCCTTGTATGTCACCTGGAGGGGGAGGGGTGCTGAACAGGCCTGGGATCCTTGGCTTGATTGGAAGCCGCTCTTTCATTGCACAATAACATAGGGTCATAAGGCTAGCAACAGCATTTGTTCATCATGGATTTTTTGTGTTAATTTTTAAATATTGCCTTAAAATCATTCGTTTTGATTCCTCAATTCTTTGGTGCTCCCTTAGATACCATGTGGGAGCTGAGTGCTTCTCTTGCCTCCCCAGCCCCAGCTCCTGTGAACTGGAAATGAATGTTACCGTTGGGTTTTTGGATCTGCACAGCCTTCACCAAATCACTTTATCTTTCCTTATACCTTATAAAGGTATAAAAGAAGTCAGAAAGCTGGTCCTTGATGTCAAGGGCCTTTCAGTCAGGTTGGGAAGCCAAACTGGGAAGTCCAAGGAGAGTTTGAACAGCTGGGTATACAAGACAGTGTGGTACAAACTGTTGTTATAACTGCTGCAGGAATCCAGAACGGGAAGAAGATGTCTGGGAGCCACAACCCCTCTCCAATGGGCTCATCAAGGTGAACCTTGAGTGAAATAAAAATTTGGGTTAGCACAAAAAAAGGAGAGGTATTTCAACAGAGGAACATTGCACGGGCTGAATGGTGCACATCTGCTTCCTTTCCTCTGGCTCACGGGGCAGAGCTCAGTTCTAAGTAACCTTGATACACAAAACCTATAGGAGGCAGAGCTCTCTCAAAAGGATTCAAGTTCCCCCAATTGTTCCTAAAATCTCACAGCACTTGGCAATATTTTTGGCCATTTTGGCCATTTTAGCACCAAATCTTAAAATGGTCTTAATGATTGTTTTTCACCACGGTAGAAGAAAAAAAAAAAGAGTGAAGGTCATCAAAAATAAGAAAAGTGTGAGAAACTGTCCCAACCGAAAGGAGCCTGGAAGCTTCTGGATGGCACACTGGAAGATAATTAGGACATTAGATAAAAACTAAGGAAATCGGAAGTAGAGTATAGACTTTAGTTAATAATAATAAGTAGTTTACTATGTAGGGGCGCCTGGGTGGCTCAGTCAGTTGAGCAGCCGGCTCTTGATTTCAGCTCAGGTCACGATCTCAGGGTCCTGAGACGCTGCCCTGCATCGGGCTGTGCTCTCAGCAGGGAGTCTGCTTGGGATTCTCTCTCTTTCTCTGCCTCTGCCCCCTCCCCCACTGTCCCGCACATGCACTCTCTCTTCTCTCCCAAATAATAAATCTTAAGAAAATAATAATAAGTAGTAGTTTACTATGTAAAATATTAATAACATAAAGCTGTCAGGGGCACACGGGGGTTCTATACAAAAAGTATGCTATAAAAATATACTATAAAATGCAGAAGTACAAAAAAAGTACAAAAGTAGAAAAGTACACTAAGCATGGTATGCTATACTTCTCTATAAATCTAAAAGCTATTCTAAAATAAAAAGTTGATTAAAACAAACAAAAAGAGTCTTAATGGCACAGTAAGGCTAGAGCCAGAAAGAGGGACGAAGATAAAAAATGGGTCCTGAAGATATCAGAGGTCAAAGTCACTTGTGTTAAAGGCTGTTTTCTGAATGTCCCCAGAGGGGACCACTTGAGGGAGCACGTGGTGGGTCAGCTGAACTGTAAAATAAAAAGGTTGGAGAAAGAGTCCAAGGGGCTCAATATTCCTGCACCCAATAAAACTTCAAGTCATTAGCCACAGTTTGGGTGTTCTGAGCTGAAAATGACTCATATGAAAATCCCCTAGACCGAAGCACAAGACCTCAGAAGGGAAGCAGAGTTCATGTGGCCCCCCACTGAGGACCTTTGAGCTCCCTAAGGCTGGCTCTGGCTTCCTTGGCAGCTCTAGGAGTCAGGCTTCCCCTCTGGGCCTCATCCTGGATAGCCCTGTGGTCAGGGCCACATTGGCCAGATGCAGCCCAAGAAGTCATGATCCAGGACTTCCTCATCTATTTGGAGGCTCTTCCATGGCAGTCTGGATGTCAGTTTCCATCCTACCCCCTGCCTCCTTTGCCTAATCTCAAAGCAGAAATGCATAGTGCCAGTACACCTCCAAATGGAATGCAGATGGAGAGTAATTAAAGTAAGAAGGTAGCTCAGGGTGCAAGAACGTTCCGCGAGTCCCAGACGCAGCCTGTGGCGTCCCATGTATTTGTTCAAGTTTGTCTGTTCAGAAAACCAGAGTGAGTGCTGAGATAAAAACACGGAAGATCTTACTAACAGCACACCCTGTTTGCGTATGTGTGCTCACATATGCACGTGCACACACTGCCAGGTTCAGCACTGAGTCAACATGAGGGGCCCCCAGCCCACAGCCCTCACCCGGTGCTCCTCCACTTGGTACAAGGTGAGTCTGCTGCACTCACAGGCTTCCAATTTCAGATGAGACAATTCTCATCGTAATGCACTTGCCTTCTTGTTTTTCAAAACCACAAAAAAACTGTAGAGCTCTTTGGCTCCCGTCTGTGTGTATTCTGCCATCTGACTGGCAGATGTCCTTTTCCCCACACCAAACAGTGCTCCCTAGGAAGCAGTCAGAGGTGGAGAAATGGTGTCTGGTGTCGGCACAGAGTCTCACCGTCGTGGCTGACGGGCCCATGTGATTTCACAACAGCAACACAGGGACCAACCGCCCAACTCAGCAGAGAGCCGAGCCAGCAACCTGAGCACAATCTACTGACCAGGGTGCAAACAGCCAGCTGAAGTGTTCTGAGATGGGGTGTTTTGGGAGAGAGACAGAGAGCACGAGTGGGTTGAGGGGCAGAGGGAGAAGCAGACCCCCCCCCCGCACTGAGCAGGGACATTAGAAATTTCAAATCAATGGCTTTCTTATTCTATCATTGCTTCTACATTTATTGCCTGGCATTCTTCTGTAGAAAGAAAGTAGAATTTCCCTTATCAACTGGAACTATTTGGTCAGCAGGCGAAGCAAGATGAACAATTAGTATGCTTTAACGGCCTTCAGATAAGTTGATTTTTTTTTTTTTTTTGCTTCAGCAGTGACAATGAATCATCTCTCTCTCTCTCTGATCATTATGAATTCATAGATTTTCTCCATTTTAGAGATAAAAAAATAAAGCCCAGAGAAAGTTTCCTTTTCCAATGTTTTAGGTAATAATTTCATTAGAAATTTCAAATCAATGGCTTTCTTATTCTATCATTGCTTCTACATTTATTGCCTGGCATTCTTCTGTAGAAAGAAAGTAGAATTTCCCTTATCAACTGGAACTATTTGGTCAGCAGGCGAAGCAAGATGAACAATTAGTATGCTTTAATGGCCTTCAGATAAGTTGATTTTTTTTTTTGCTTCAGCAGTGACAATGAATCATCTCTCTCTCTCTCTGATCATTATGAATTCATAGATTTTCTCCATTTTAGAGATAAAAAAATAAAGCCCAGAGAAAGTTTCCTTTTCCAATGTTAGGCAGCTAATAAGTGGCAGAGCTAGGACTTCCAGGCCCGTCAAATACCAAAACCAAGCTCCTAACCATTATACTCCCCTGCTTCCCTATGGTCAATGGTTTCTAAACCAATCAGTGTTTCCAAACACTGATTTTGAAAATGTAAATTCTTGCAGTTCATTTAGTTAATCTGAGATTCAGACACTTGAGTTAATGTTGCCTGGGAGGAACTCTGCCTATCCTGGGATTTAATTTGCTTTTAATCATCCTTCACCTCTTTCATATTTTCAGGACCATTCTCACCAATAGAGAAGATAGAAGCAAATTTTAGAAATTGAGAGACTCTGTCTCTTGCTAATGTTATAGTTCTTTCCCAAGTAGTAGCCTACCTCTTTATCATTCATCTTTTTCTACAAACAAAGCTGTGTCACAAATACAATCCAGAGAACTACAAGAACTTGTGGATGAAATATATATTCTCTTCCCCACTCCTATCGTCCTTGTCCAAATATTGCCCATTGCAATCAGAGCAGCAGTTTTGTGGATATCTTAACCCACAGAGGACACTCTCTCTTCTCGATTCTATGTAATTTCTTTGAAGTAGCTATACCCTTCCACATAGCTTTATACTTGGTTCACATAATAACGAGTGATATTTGGCCTACGTTGTCCTATCTACCTCATCCTATCTACAGGATAGAATCCTATCCTATTCTGTATCTGTTTATGCTGACCAAAAGATGGACTGTTTCCCGTTCTAGGTTAAGGAGAGAGGTGGGTCTGATATCTGGAGTACTTTCCTGCTTAAATCAAAATCACAGATATGAGTCAAAGATAAGTAAATAACTAATCAAAGCATGTATTTGTTGGATAAATAAAATTTTATTGACTTATATAAATCTATCATTCGGAACATTAGTACTAAATAATAGCTGACAATTTTGTCTTCATTTATCATGTGCTAGGGAGCACATTAAGGTCTTTACTCACATTGTCTCATTTTATCTTTGCAACAACCATTTAAGACAGATATTCTATCATCCTCATTTTACAGATGAAAAATATCAAGGCTTAAGTAGTCTAAAAAATTACCCAAGGTTAGTAAGTGGTAGAGCCAGCATTCAAAGTCAGGTTCCCCAACTTAGGAGCCCTCACTTTTAGCCACTGTCTGTGACACTATCCTTTTGCTACTTGAAATGCATTAGCCAATGGAAAAGGAGCTTTTGACATAAAGCCATTCATGTACAATATTGTCACATGAATTCTGAGAAACAGACTTCCACTTTCAGTCATCGTTGAGTACCTTGGGACACATTAATGTTCCTGCCAAAAATAACAAAAAGTTGCATTAAATAAAATTTAAATCATCTTCCACACATCAGAGAGCCACTGAAGCAAAGAGGACTACAGGGTCAAAGATTCCAAAGAGGGAAGAACAATAAAGAAGTGAGCTGACTTTGTGCAGCTATGTTACCCCTTGGGACATTTGCTGGTTCTGAGGACAGGGCAAAGAATCCGGGCTTTGCTTGAGCAGAGGTGGCTGCTGGGGACAGAAGATCAGCAGAGCTTTGGGAGTTTATTGTGCACTCTTGAGAGGCCAATTATTGCAATGAGAATGAAAAGGCAGAGAATTAGAACTGTCGCACTGCCAGGTTTTCCCTCAAGAAATGTCTCAGAGTCTGAAGCTAGGCAGAGCAGAAAGTTAAAAGTAAGCAGACATCCCAGGAAGGTGGAGTCAACCTCCATTGCGTTCTTATTCCTGCTAAGTACAACTAAAAGCCCTGGACAGCATGTATAAAACAAATCTCAGAAAGCTCCAAAGGATGGAAAGAAAGAGGCAGATAGATTAGGGGCCTCAGGACCCAACAAATGACATGGTGTGAGTTCTCCAGGGATTTTTTTATTGGTTTTGGTTTGTTCACCTTGTATAACCCATCAATGAACCTGAAGAAGCCAGCAACTCAGAAATGATAGTGGCCACAAACCAAAATATCCCAGGGACGCTTCTTTCTCTAGCCAAAGGGCCAGGAAGGGACAGCCCCGCCAGACAGAGAATTCTTAGATAATAAGTGCTCTACTCCAACCAAACACCACAGAAAAAACTGTGGTCTCACTCCCACCTTCACTGGTAAAAGCCTAGACTTTTACGCTCACCATGTTATGAGAAGGTGCCCAACATCCCTTCAGGAGTAGTGTCAGGGAACACAAGTGAGGAGTGGGGACTCTCATTCCCTCTGGCTGACATGAGGCCTCCTTCCCCCACAAGTCAGTGGAGACCACGTGGGGAGAGTGGAGGTCCACCCTCACCTGTCAGTACAGGAAGTCCTTGACTTACAGTTTTTCAACTTTACAATGGTGTGAAAGAGATACACATTCAGTAGAAACCACACTTCAAATTTTAATTTGGATTTTTTTTTTTTTTTTGAGCTGGCAATATGCCGTAAGATCCTCTCTTACGATGCTGGGCAGCAGGCACAGCTCCCAGACAGCCATGAGATCATGAGGGTCAACAGCCAACACACTTACCATCATTCTGTACCCATACAGCCTTTCTGTTTCTCACTTTCAGCACAGTATTCAATAAATTACATGAGATATTAAACACTTTAGTATAACATAGGCTTTGTGTTAGATGATTTGCCCAACTATGGACTACTGCCAGAGTTTTGAGCATGTTTAAGGTAGGCCGGGCTAAGCTAATCTGTTCAGTAAATTGGGGTATTAGATGCATTTTCGACTTACCATATTTGGGTTTATCAGGCAGTAACCCCATAAGTCAAGATCTGGTCTTTGTCCCTGATTTCTGGGACTGAGCCTCTAAATCCTCTGAATTTCCCAGGGATAAGGGTCTTTGTTATTCATTGTGGGCCCCTGGGATCATCCCTGAGTTATGCTAATTCAGTAAATCATAGTGGGCCCCTAGTTTCAAGATGGGGGCTACCTATACCAGAAAAACCAACCATGTCATGAAAGGGTTGGCGCCTTGAACTACATGATATCAGCCCACCTTCCCAATGTCTAGGGGACAGAGGGGGTTGGAGAATGAACTCGATTATGTGGCCAATGATTCAATCCATCATGCTTTTGTAATAAAATCCCAATAACAACTCTGATACCAAAGCTTGGTTGGGCTTCCCGGTTGGGGAACATATCTATGGGCCTGGAGGGTGAGACGTCCTGATTCCCTGAGGACGGGACACAGAAGCTCTGCATTGGGAGCCCTCTCAGATCTTGCCCTTTGGGTCTCTTCCTTTGGCTGCTCCTGATTTGCATCTTTTGTAATAAAACTTTCATAGTAAGCATAGTACTTTCCAGAGTTCTATAAGTTTTTCTAGTGAATTACCAAACCTGAGGTGATAGTGGGAACCCCCAAATTCATAGCCAGTTGGTCAGAAATTCGGGTGACCTGAGAAGCCTGAGAAATAGTTGGCATCTAAAGTGAGGGCAGTCTGGTTGGAGACTGTGCCCTAAACCTGTGAAGTCTACACTAACTCTGGGTAATTAGCATCATAATTGAATTGCAGTATTGTGTATAATTATATCAATTGATGCAAAAAAAGAATTTGACAAAATTCAACACACCTTTAAGATAAATACTCCCAGAAAAAATAGGAAGAGAGAACTTCCTCAACTTGATAAAGAACATCTTCCAAAAAATCTACAGTTAGCATTATATTTAATGGTGAAAGAATGAAACGTTTTTCCCTAAGACTGGGACTAAGGCAAAGACATACACTCCCACCACTCATATTCAATATACTGCTAGAAGTTCTAGCCAGGACACAGTCAAGCAAAGGAAACACTTGACATCAAAAGCACAATCCATAAAAGGAACAACTGGTAAAATGGACTTCATCAAAATTTAAGACACTGTCAAGAAGATGAAAAGACAAGCTATATAGAAAGGGAGAAAATATTTTCAAACCATCTACCCAACAAAAGTATAGTATCTAGAATATATATATATATTTCAGAATATATATTTAAGAGTTCATACATATTATATATATTTAAGAATTTATATATATTATATATAGATATATTTAAATATATATTTATATTTTATATATACATATATATATATATATGTATTTATAGTTATATACTCTTAAAACTCCACAGCAGAAAATTAAACAATCCAGTCAGAAAACGGGCAAAACGTATCATGAGTAGCTAGGTTGAAACTATGCGACTGGTTTTGCCCAAATGGCTCTGGGCAGAAGTGATACACCCATTTCAGGTAGAGAGGTTAAGAAAGGTTGTGAATTTTTCATGTTTTCTCTTTTCCCCCTCTTGGAAGCCATGGGTTGAGATGATGGCATCACCGGGTGGCCTGTGTCCCTGATTCACTGCGTAGGGAAGAGATTCTCTGGTAAGTTTGCTCAAGTTACACTGGGCATTACATGAGCAAGAGACAAATCTTTGGTGTGTTAAGTGACTTCAATTTGCGGAATTATTTGTTGCTGTGACCATAACCTGTTCTACCTAACAAAAGGAGTGGATGAATTATGATGTAATAACTGAATACACATTTCTATACCATTGGGCAATTATCTGGCTTCCAATTTTTCAGTTATTTATAATTAATAATGCTTTATTGACTATTTCTGTTTATGTATATTCTCAGTGCAGGATTTTCTTTAGAGTAGTGTAGGTATGAAGATTATTTCCAGGAAATTCCTGGAAGCAGTATTACTAGGTAAAAGGAAAGAAAGGTTTCTATTTTTCTATACATTAGTGCATTTCTTGTGTCTGATATACAGAATTTGGCCATCAAAACTTTGTTGATTGAAAATTTTCCACCAATACTTGCCACCACCAATCTTGCCAGCTTTTACCATTACCATGTTTTTGGCAAAGTTAATGAGGATAAAGTTATTCTTCCCTGGTATTTCCGTTTACATGACTTTGGTGGTTAGAAGTAAGGCTGAGCATCTCTTCATATATTTGTTTGCTAACTGTAATTCTTTTTTTATGAATTTCTAGAACAGAGATGTTTGTAATTGAGAAGCAAAGCAGTAGCTTTGTCTGGTAAAGTTATTTCTCTTTGTTGGCTTCCCCAAAATAGCAATCAATCATACTGAAAGGTGAAAAGTATACTATCACTTTCTCTAACTGTGACTCCTTATATGGAACAAAGCCAACTCGTTCAGCTGAGGTTAGCTTTAACTAACCCTTTCAGCTGAGAGCCTCAAATGTTCTTTCATTATGTTCATCCAAATGTTTAATTAACTACGGCGATGACTAATTAATAGACACCATTTCTGCCATCTGGAACTAGCTCCCTCTATCTCTCAGCCTTATCGTTTCTCCGGTTCACTTAAGATCTTAATGAATGTATTTGTCTTCCTTTCATCTTATTTTTCTTCCTCTTTTCTTTTTAATGTTCAGCACTTCAGAGAACTCAAGGTAGGAAAATTGCTCTCTAGCCTAGGAGAATTCACTGGGATTTTCTGCATCAATGTCACAAAGTTTTGTTATAGTCATTTATTTGCCTCTATTGTCTATAAAGTCATACTAAGTTGTTCATTAGCAAGTCTAAAAAAAACAAAACAAGACAACACAACCTGAATAACAACGGGGCGCTTCTTGCTCTGGCCACTGTCTACTTTTCCAGTCCTCTTCTGAACACAGCACCATACATTCTTATCATACCAAACTGCTCACACTTCCTGGTGTGGCTCCTGATCTCACATCCCTCCGTGTCTCTGGTTATGCTGTTACTTTGCCCTAGAGTACCCTTTCCCACCTGAGAATTTCTCTTATTCATTAGGATTCACACTAATGTCAACATGTCTGTGAAGGCTCCCCTACCACCCTGGCCAAGAGCTCATCACTCTCTCCCCACATTTCTGCAGGACACATCACCGCTGTCACACCTTCCTCATGTATGTCTCTCTCCTCCTCCAGATTCTGAGTCAAGAACATATTCTCTATCTGGAGAGCAAAAATGTAAAGAGGTTTTTGTTTGACAAATGGCACTAGGTCAAAGCATTTACCAAAGTTTTTCACTTTCTTTCTTTCTTTTTCTTTTTTTAAGATTTATTTTCTTTGAGAGACAGAGAGAGAGAGAGCAGAGGGGAGGGGCAGAGGGAGAGGGGAGAAAGAATCTTAAGCAGACTCCACGCTAAGTGCAGAGCCCAACGCAGGACTCAATCCCACAACCCTGAGATCATGACCTAAGCGGAAACCAAGAGTCAGACGCTTAATCAACTGTGCCACCCAGGTGACCTGCTTTTCACTTTCAACTTCTGATTAGGCCAGACAGATATCACCCCAATTGGTCACCAAAATAAACTAGAGTGACTTTTCTTTGAGCAAAAGCATGCAGAAGAGCATCATAATGACAAGGGTCAAATTATAAATGCTTCAGTTCAGAACTTAACACCAGTATTCCACACCCTTTCAGGGTCTCCATTCCAGCCACTGCCCTCACCACAACTTTGGGTTCTGAAATACCATTAAAATATACCCAGGAAATAGGTCTGTGCAAGTACAAATATTTAACTAATATTGACAAGGGAGCCAAGAATACTCAATGGACAAAAGACAATCTCTTCAGTAAATGGTGCTGGGAAAATTGAATATTCACGTATAAAAGAATCTTACACCACTCCCCAAAATTAACTTGAAATAGATTACAGATTTAAATGTGAGATTGGGAGTCATAAAACTCCTAGAAGAAAACAGAGGGAAAGGCTCTTTCACATGGGTCTTAACAATGCTTCTTCAGATATAACACCTAAAGCACAAGCAACAAAAGCAAAAATAAGTGAGAGGGTATCAAACTAAAAAGCTACACAACAAAAGAAACCATCAACAAAGTGAAAAGACAAGCTAAAAAAATGGGAAAAAAAAAACATATTTGCAAACCATGTATCTGATAAGGGGTTAATATCCAAAATATATGAAGAACTCATACAACTCAATAGCAAAAAACCAAACAATCCAATTTAAAAATGGGCAAAAGACCTAAATGGACATTTTTCCAAAGAAAATATACAAATGGCCAACAGGCACATGAAGAGGGGCTCAACATCACTCGTCATCGGAGAAATGCAAATCAAAATCACAGCGAGGTATCACCTCACACCTGTTAGGATGTCTGTCATCAAAAAGACAAAAGATCACAAATGCTAACGAGGATGTGGAGAAAAGGGAACCCTTGTGTACTGCCGATGGGATTGTAAATTGTGCAGCCACTTTGGAAACCACTATGGAGGAGCCTCAAAATATTAAAAACAGAATTACCTATGATCCAGCAATTCCACTTCTGAGTCTGTATTTCATGGGAAATGAAAACACCATGTCAAAGAGATACCTGCACCCCCATGACCGCAGCGGCATTAGTTGCAATAGCCAAGACACGGAAACAGCCTCCACGTCCATCAACGCAGAGGAATGGATACAGAAGTTGTGATCAAATATACACCATGGAATATTATTTAGCCATTAAAAAAAGGAAATCCTGCCATCCACAATGCCATGAATGGACTTTGAGGCCGTTGTTTTAAGTGAAATAAGTCACACAGAGACATACCATACAAATACAAACACTAGATGAAAAGATCTCACTTATGCATGGAATCTAAAACAAACAAACAAAAAAAGACAACCAAACCCAGAGAAAAAAAGAGATGAGATTTGTGGTTACTAGAGGCAGGGGTTGGTAGGGAGATGGAGGAAGGCGGTCAAAGCTACAAGCTTTCGGTTATAAGAGAAGTAAGTACTAAGGGTGTAGTCCAGCATGATGACTGTAGTTAAAACTTCACGGTATGTTTGAAAGTTGCTAAGAGAATAAACCCCAAGAGTGCTCATCGCAAGGGGAAAAACATTTTTGATCCTTTTTTGGTGTGTGTATATCTATATGAGATGATGGGTATTAACTAAAGTCGTTGTGGTAATCATTTAATCAGTTAGTGTATGTAAGTCAAATCATGGCACCTTAAACTTACGCAGAGCCAGATGTCAATTATACCTCAGTAAAATGGGGGGAAATAGTGCTTATTTCAGGACTGGACTGATTCCTACCGTAGATGATAATCCTCAGAAAGCCAATAGCTTTCTAAAAGCTAAGGATGGGGGCGCCTGGGTAGCGCAGTCATTAAAGCGTCTGCCTTCGGCTCAGGGCGTGATCCTGGCGATCCGGGATCGAGTCCCACATCAGGCTCTTCCGCTATGAGCCTGCTTCTTCCTCTCCTACTCCCCCTGCTTGTGTTCCCTCTCTCGCTGGCTGTCTCTCTGTCACATAAATAAATAAAATCTTAAAAAAAAAAAAAATAAAAATAAAAGCTAAGGATGATTCTTAGATATGCATCATGTGGAAAGTGTAATTGGTTTTTTCAATTAAACTCATATGTATTAAAAAATCTGAAGGGTTCTCTTAGATTAATTTGCTTGTTGCTGTTGTTCCAGCACTTTAATAGCCTGAAGCATCTTGGTGGGACCTCTGGCCAGGGGTGGGGTTCACACTCTGAGGGTCCTTACCTACTTGTTTGGCCCTGCTGTTTGAACACGACAGGTACCTAACGCCACTCCACTGAGCTCATTTAACTGCTCAGCCTCCCAGTGCGACAGCATAAATGATTGAAGAGGGGGTGGAGAAAGAAGCAGAAAGAGGGGTGAAATTTAACCCCTTTTCAGGGTACAAAGCTATACCTAGGAACAAATGTAAAGATCTGATTAATATGGGCAAATTACCATTAGCTCAAGCAGACCAATGATTTAATGTCCTTACCTAATGTCATTGAAAATCTCCTTCATACAATCGGAGAGCTTCAGATGCTGATAAGGACACTGCCCTTAAATGGCCCTGCACCCCAGCAGGGGACTGCAAGGGACAAAGGTATCCCCCAGCCTAAGGGAGGAGCCTGGGTTTTGTGGCTTGCTATCTCTTCCTAGGATCTGGTTTTAACAGCTTCAGTCGTTAGGAGTGAAACTTCCCAGGAGCCTTTTGCCCAAAACGGGGTGTGTTAAGTTCCAGACAGTTCAGATCAATATTATGGACCATTAACTCAGGAATGAGCAAGTACTGTCCTTCATCCAGAAAGTTCCCAGAACACAGGGTGTGGAGGAGCCTTCAGAGCCGCCCTAGCCTTGGGTATACAAAGTCAGCGGCTAGATGGCTGTTCATGGTAGACTTCGAGTCCTGAGATGTCTGTGGTCTGGAATGTTCATGGGACAGCACATTTAAAGAAATATGGAACCGAAGATGGAAACTTTACAGAAGTAACAAAAAATTTATGAGTTCACTGGCAGCAGTATGTTCAATTAGCAAAAAGAGCTTTTAAGTGACACTGCCCAGGAGAGTAATGAAGTAACAGAACAGCACGAGCCAAATGCAGAAAAATCTAAGGATTGGATGGACGCGAATATTCAGTGACCTAACTGTGTCACTGTTCAAATCTCAGACATTTAAATACCAAAGAAAAAAATCCATGAGGGCAAAAAAAACCCAAAACAAAACAGATTTTCTTTCTTCTAAATGAATCAATCATCTATCGAGTTGTAATAGGGTGGTAGGTTGTGGGTGATTTTCTTTAATCTTTCAAACTACCTAATAGTCCTTTTACTGTTTTGCTAATAATAATAATAATAAGCAGATATGTTAACCTAGTAACAGGTTAACATAAATGCTTAATAAAGGCTTTTAAACAATGACATATGCATATAAAAAGGAGAAAATATTCATCCTCCAGGAAGCTGTTTACAGGAAAACACTTCCAGAGTGAACAACTCCACTCCAGCCTCCATCGTCCACAGAATTGACTCTTCTGTTGCAGACCCCAGCCTCACAACTCTGTTTGCCCTGGAGAAGAGTTTCCTCTACCCCCCTCACTCCCGTCTGTGCCACATTTTTCCCTCATGCTGTGTCTCAAGCACCATCTGGACCAGCTGTGGCCCACGCCCGCCATAAATATCCCATTCCACTCTGGAATCCTCAGGAACCTTCCAACATGGCCCATCCCACCTCCTTGGACTTCTTTCATCCAGAGATTCTCCTTTCCCCTTCCTGTTCAGGCTGGGCAGGAAAAGGACTCCCCAGGACAAGGGTGACTGTGGGGGTTCCACTGGTAATTCCCAGGTAAATTATTCTTCCATCTAGTGTGATGTCTAACACCCCTAGAAGCAGCCAGTTACAAGCTGGCAAGCCTTCCTCCGGGGAGTTGGCAACGACTTCATTAATCTTGAACACATTCTTCTGAGGCACAGAGATAAAAAGTACTGTTGACTTTGATTTACAGAGAGTTTAGAGAGTGGGGTGAAGTTTTGGGCCAGGAGTTCCTTAGCAAAGCAGGAAAAACAAGAAATGATTTCTTTGCTTTCCGTGCGCTTCTCGGAGAGGACAGCTCCCTTCTCTGTTTTATTTTTATTTTTATTATTGAATTATAGTTGACATACAGTGTTATATTGGTTTCAGGTGTACAACGTAGTGATTCAACAAGCCTGGACCTCACCCAGTGCTCACCAAGGTAAGTGTAGCCACCACCCATCACCATCCAACGTTATTACCATGTTATTAATGATATTCCCCATGAGGTACTTACTGTTTCATACCCGGAAGATTGTACTTCTTAATCGCCTTTACTGTTTTGCTCATCCCCCACCCCCTTCTCTCTGGCAACCCCCAGTTTGCTTTCTGTATTTATGAGTCTTTCTGTTTATTTGTTTGTTCATTTGTTCTGTTTTTTGGATTGCACTTATAAGTGAAATCACACGGTATTTCTTTCTCTGTCTGAGAGAAAGGGGCAGCGCGATGAGGTGAAGGCAAGCAAGGGCTCTGCAGTGCAACCTCCCACGTCAGGGCGTGACCCCTGAGGGTCAGAAGGCAGAGGGGAAAGGATACAGCTGCCAGCCTTTCCTTCTAGGTGGACAAGGACAAGACTAGGGCTGCTGGGAGGGAATGCCTGTCCCCAGTAAAAGGAATCTCCAGAATTTCGGAATTTCCAAATTTATCATCGTAAAATGATACCTCAGTCTGGACCCTAGACTCATACTTCTGAGAGGCCTAGTGTTTCTTCCCCACATGCCTGCAGCAACCCTGTCCCCATCACATAGGCCACTGCTATTTGGAGCCCACTGGGCATCTCATCTGCCCTCCTGTGTCCACTGCTTCATAAACCACTACTCCTTTGTAGTGGATGCTGTTGGACTCCCTGCCCTCCAAGTCCCCCTCGTTACTGTTCTCTGT
Source organism: Ursus maritimus (assembly GCF_017311325.1). Lineage (NCBI taxonomy): Eukaryota > Metazoa > Chordata > Mammalia > Carnivora > Ursidae > Ursus > Ursus maritimus. The sequence goes on along the minus strand of NW_024426885.1, from coordinate 65,695,779 downwards.
GGCTCTTCCGGTCCCCACCCCGACCCTTCTCAAAGACTTTGGCGCCTGACTCACAGTCATCCTCTCCCCCAAACCTGTCCCCAGCCTCCCCTTTCCTCCCATTACCCTAAGTGACTTTGTTGTGTGTGAATGGCCCACCCAGATTCTTGAACTTCTCACGCTCAAAATGTTTTTCCTCATCTTCACCACAGATGCTCACACAACACAGCCTCGTGGCCACAGGGAGCAGCTCTACCTCCCAAGTTCGGATGCCCTGAGTATGCCACCATGTCCTCCTGCCTTTGACCGTTCTGCTTCTGCCCTCCCCCCAATCTCCTGTCTTCCTCTCCCTTTCTAACTAGCTTGGATTCCAAAGCCTGTCTCTTCAGCCATCCCACGCAAACATCTCCACCCTTGTGCCACCTTGTCCTTCAGTTTTGAATATACTGGGCTTCTCAGTGCTTGGCCTGAGACTTCTGGAGAACTCACACAGCCTCTGGGAGCATTGCGCCCCGCAGGCGAGGGCTAACCCAACATTTGTTCCTGGGCCTTGCCTGCCTCTACCCCTTCCTGCCTTGAAAACAGATGTGAGGGTTGCATCTGAGGAAAAGTTGAAAGGATGGCCCAGATGCCCACCCTGACATCACAGAGACTCTGAACCTAATGCCAGCCCTGCCTCAGTTGGACTTCCGGTCACATCCCCCACTTTCTTAAGTCAAGTATATCCCAATGTAAACTGATGGAGAGCCTCTGTAAATTCGTTATCGCCCGTGAGCCCTCATTCAACAATACCTGCTTATTATGCTCCCAAACAACCCTTAACTGTCTCCCCTCTGCACTGAGCCCCTTTTGTGCTCCTTTGGCTAGCGCGATGCCTGGTCTATACAAACAACCATTGATAAATGCCTGGCCTCAAACTGACTTGAAAGAAAAACTTAAGGTTTCTTTGAGCTTTGAAATTACTCAGTCCAATCAGTGGACACAATGCATTTGTATGTACAGTGAAATTTAGAATTATAGTGCAGGACCCAGAGGCTTTGCTTATTTAGTTACAGACACTGAAATGATGCTGAAAGTCAATCATCAAAAGGGAAAGGAAACAGCGACTAAGAGGGAGGCAGCCAGCCAAGAAAATGTAAACTGCAGGAGGAAAAAGGGCTCTCAGAGTTCTGGGAGCGGACAGCGTCGTGAAAAAGGACGAAGAGTCAAGACAGAGAGATGAAGCAGGCTGGGTAAATTATCTTTTTATTGTTTCAGGGAACACTTCATGCCTGAGCGTTCCAGTAAAATGCATAAACAAGACTAAGGGGATATTGATGTCTGACGGGCCGTTGAGCATTTTAACAGCTTGGGCTGTGCTTTCCAGGAAGCAGGGCCATTGGTTTGGGGTACTGATTTCAGGGCTACGACCTCCTTTGAGCCTCCGTGCCGACACCAGCCTGTGTAAGAGATACTCAAACAGGCCCATTCTTCTCATTTGCAAGTGGAGAAACTGAGGCATAGAGGTTCAGAATTCTAGGAAATCTCTTATGGCTGACCCCAACTATCTGTGGTGAAGACTCTTGGCTCACCAGGGCCGGCAAAGGCAGAAAAACAAAGATTAGCCTGAAAACCAGCACATGTGTATGTAATGAAGCCCATCACCCAGCTCCTTCCTCCCTTCCTCCCAAGACCAGGAAGAATTCACCTCTGGCTCACTTGACTTGGGGCGGCATTTAGTCAAGGGTGAGGGTAGATCCAGACAGGACTTGGGCAGCCACAACAGGATAATGACTGGGAGAGGGAACAAAAGGGAGGGGAATGGGGGCATCGACATGGACATGCTTTGCAGCTGGCCAGGGAAGGACCAGCCTGAGGAGCTAGGAGAGAAAGTGCTTTCTGCAGCCTCAGACGTGGGAGAAGCACCTGCTGCCCTCCAGGCCTTTCTGCCCCCCACTTCTTTCTCATCCCCTAAATCCCAGTGGCAATGCCTTTAGACCTCAAAGAAAGGTAACTACCTTCATTTCAGTTTCTGTTCATATTCAGTGTTGGAGGGAGCTGTGGGGCAGGTGTCTCTCCCAGCTCACAATCAGGCACAGCATCGCGGGGGCAGCCCCCATGAGCTGGAAGCGGAGGAGACGTAATGAAGCCACCTGCTTCACCGTCACAAAGGACTATTCCATGGGCACCTGGTGGGTCAGTCAGGTAAGCAGCAGACTCTGGATTTGGGCTCAGGTCATGATCTCAGGGTCCTGAGATTGAGCCAGCCTCAGGCTCTGCCCTCAGTGCAGAGTCTGCTTGAGATTCTCTCCCTCTCCCTCTGTACCCCACCCTCACTCAAGCACTCTCTCTCTTGCTCTCTCTCTCAAATAAATAAATAAATAAATAAAATCTTAAAATAAAACAAAAATAGAAACAAAGGACTGTTCCATTTTCCTGCGTCAAAACACACTGGCCTACTTTTGGAAAGAACCCAAGTTCTGAAGACCTGGGGACAACTTGTGGAAGATGTGGTGGGTTCAGTCATGGTCTCCCGACATCGACTCCAACAGCGTCAAGCAGAGCGCAGGCGGGAGGGCCAGTCACTGGGACGGGGCGCTCAGCCCCAAGCCGCCAGGACCAGGTTGTCTGGGCTCCCTGTCTCTTCACCCCAGGCACGGGGCTCGGCCAATGCGCAGGCACTAACAAAGGTTTGTGGAGCGCCAGGAGGCAAACTGGAGGGTGGAGGAGGTACGGTATAAAAATATGACTCGTTTGTCATCTCCAGAAAGTCATTACTTCATCTCTTTAATTCTCCCCAGTAGCTTGAATCAAGTTGTGTCTTAATCGCCTTGTGTTCACTCCAACTCAGCAACAGAACACCGTGTTTGGTGGGAGCAGCCTGTGGTCCTGCACCCTTATCAGAGAGTGGCCCAGGTCCAAACTCAGGGGATCCCCGAGGATCTGGATGTGAGCAGACGTGCAACAAACACAGTTCAAAGTGTTCTTTGCCGTGTGGACACGAGGGGTAGGGGTGAAGGGGGCTGCCTGGCTGCTGCTGAGATGATAACCTCATGTGCTAAAGTCACCCAGTGCTGATAGACAGAAAGGCTTCAAAGCAGTTTCCTAACGGTATTTTCTCCGCAAGAAACAGAGCTGAATTTCTCAATCTACTTTAATTCCTCAGAGCGGGCGAGGTCTGAGCCATGGCTGGCTGGTTCCATGTCTCATGGGAGAAGGTGTTTACTCCATTTCAAAGCCAGAGTCACAAAATCCTCTCTGCGGGATAAATTTGGAAGTTTTCCTTTATGGTACATGAGACAATGAGTCCATGAGGCCCTAATGTCCAAGGTCATCAGCCCAACACATTCCACTGAGTTCCAGTTGAATGCTTTTTTCTGGATTAGACACAACTTCAAATAGAGCTCTAGAATTGGCAAAGAGTAAAGATAGGGTCCTTGATAGCTCCAAAAACCACAGGGAACTCAATTCTCTGGAATATTCCTTTTCCATGCTGTTTAGCTACCGTGAAGTTAAGCAGGAAATAATCATGTCAGGCTTAGGTCAAATCAGAAGCCTTCATTTGCCGGAAGGTGGCTGTGTGCCAGGAAGAGGACTTGGAGCTTGGGGTACAGGACTCAACGATGTGAGTTCGGGCTCCATCCTGACTCTCTTGCTTGGATGCGACTTTGAGCAAGTTACTAAACACTTTGAGTCTAAGTTTCTTCATTTGAAAAGAGAGGTAATAAATGTATATTCATATAGGGTTGTGGGGATAGTTACCTGAAATAACGATGCACCTGTAACCCAAATAATACTGGGCCTCTTCTCATGTTTCTTCTCCCTGTTACAGTCTCAACAGGTTGTCACAGAAAAGAAACCACCCACACCCATGTGCATGTCAAGATAGCAGCAGGCTTCCTCACAGTCCTCTTTACATGTCCTCCTCCCCAACAACTGCTCATCTCTTCCCACAGCCCTCTTCTCCAACTCCCCTCTTCCCACCGATGAAAAATAGACTGAAGAGGTCAAGACTTGATGTGGGTTAACTGGTTCAGAAGACTGCGCTGGTCAAGCCAGAGGAGATGCTTTGTTGGGAGGGACTGAGGTGGGGGAAGGCAGAGATCAAAGGAAGTGGGCAGATTTTAGGGATGTAAAGGATATAAAACTTTGGCTGGTGATTGTGAATGGGGTCACGTGTACAGTTGGTCATTATTCATGGATTCCACATTTGCAAATTTGCCTACTTGCTCAAATTTACTGGCAACCCCAAAATCCATACTCACCGTGGTAATGCACAGATAGTGTGGCGTGGTAAAAAATTTGAATCTCCAGATGCCCACATTCCCAGCTAAGACTGAACAAGGAGATGCACTGCGTTCCTGTTCCAGCTCTCACACTATAAACAAGTGTCCTTTTCATGATCTATTCAGTTCCACATTTTTTTGCATCTACTGCTTTTTGGTGGTGATTTCAATATTTAAAATGGTCCCCAAGGGTAGTGCTAAAGTGCTGTCTAGTGTTCTTAGGTGCAAGAAGAGTGCGATATGCTTCACAGGGGAAATCTGTCACAGTGCTCTTCAACCCTAATGAATCTACACTGCATATATTTTTTTAAAGATTTATTTATTTTAGGTGTGCCTGGCTGGCTCAGTCGTTACGCATCTGCCTTCCGCTCAGGTCATGATCCCAGGGTCCTGGGATCGAGCGCCACATCAGGCTCCTTGCTCAGTGGGAAGCCTGCTTCTCCCTCTCTCACTCCCCCTGCTTGTGTTCCCTCTCTCGCTGTGTCTCTCTCTGTCAAATAAATAAAATCTTAAAAAAAAAAAAAAAAAGAACCTGGGGCGGGGGGGGAGAAGATGAGGGGGAGAGAGTCTTAAGCAGACTCTGTACTGAACATGGAGCCTGACACAGGACTCGATCTCACAGCCCTGAGATCACGACCTGAGCCCAAACCAAGAGTTGGATGCTCAACTGGCTGCACCACCCGGGTGCCCCTGGATCCACAGTGTATATTAAATAAGATGTCTTTAAACAGAAATAAACACAAAGCAAGTTTATGCATTGATCATTTGACAAAGATATTGTGACTAAGCAACCTAACTCTGTATTTTCCTTGGAAGCAATGGTTCAGTACTCACTAATTCAGTGTTCACGGAAACTTTATAGAACATAACTACTGTAGTTAACGAGAATCAGCTGTACCTTCACCCCAGGGCTCTGGCTTTAACAACTGGGTGGCTGGTGGTGTCCTGTGCTGAACCACATGGTGGGAAGACAAGGTTATTAGGGGACATGATAAAGTGCTGGAATTTTTCTCATGTCCTGGGACTCCAGCATTATTTGGTTGGACAAGTCCTGCTCTACTGTAATATCATTACTCCCGATGCCTTCCTTCTTTGAGCCCCCCAATTTAATCCTCCCAAACCAAAAGGATGTAAACCATAGGGAGATGCCATCAACAAAACAGAGATGTGCAACTAGGAATGAGCCCAGAGCTCACCAGCAGCAAATGGACCCACAGATGATGGAGGAAGGGAGAGCGGATGGAGCTGTGTGCAGGACTGCTGAGGAAAACGAGGCCGAAGAAACCCCCCTCAGCTTGGCGAGGGTCTTGTGGAAATTAACCAGACCAGCCTGGAAGATAGGATAAGAAAAAAGATTCTGGACGAAGGTTCCAGAATATCTGGAATACTAAGGAGAAAAGGAAGAGGAAGAAAACTAAGGAATAAAAATTTACAAAGAGAATCCCAAATGGCCTACTAAGCTGAGTGGGATAGCTTTGTCAGGTCCCTAAAACTTGCCTGGCCCATACGAAGCTCATCACCTTGCGAGTCCTCACACTGTGATAAAACAGAGCAGGATTTGGAAGACTAAGGTGCATGGGCCACAGCCCACCTGCCTTTTGTTTCTGTGTGGCCCATCAGCTAAGAATGGTTTTTACATGTTTAACGGTTGAAAAAAAAAGTCAAAGGAAAAATAATATTTTGAGACGTGAAAATTACACAAAATATAAATTTCAATGTACTTAAGTGAAGTTTTATTGGCACACAGCCACACTCATTCATTTCCCTATTGTCTATGGCTGCTTTTGATCAACAACAGCAGAGCTGACTAGTTAAGACAGAAACCACATGGCCGGCAAAGCCTAAAAATATTTACTATCTGGCCCTTTACAGAAAAAGTTTACTGACCCTAAATAGAGCTTGCCTGCTAAGTGGCGTGCTCAGGGACTTGGGGTATGTTTTGGATACCTCGATGCAGTAGAAGACGAAACAGGCTAGGAGGGCCGCATGGCACAACCTGGTGCCACATGCTTAGAGAGGTGAGTGTCCTAGAATTCCTCACGCAATAGCCACTGAGTCAACATTCACTGTAGAGAGTTGGTGTCTTTGGCTTCTTCATGGCCAAATGTTTAAAACAAAAACTAAAACAAAAACAAACAAACAAGCAAACAAACAAACAAAAAAAAAAACCCAGGGCAGTCTCACAATAAAATAGAATTTCAGAAATCAGTGCAACATGGCAGACTGGGCAACCCTCTCTAAAAGCCCTCCGCTGGTTTCTCTCTTAAAGAAAACGGTGAGTCATTCTTTAATCATCCCAGCTGGGGAAGTCGAGACTCCTGGCCTTTCGCCTCCTGAGGTCAAAGAATGGAGCTGTGCTTGTCCCCGGCCTTCCCTGAGAGCGCAGGAGGGTCCTGCCTGGTTACAGGCGGCTCACTCGTTCAGCCTCCTCACATCAGAGGCCCGAGTCTTGGTCCTGGGGCCCAGACTGGCTCACCTCCCGCCTGGGCTCAGCGCCTTCCCATAACACACTTTTCACTCTGACTTGACCTTCCTTCTCCCTGCTGTTGAGATTCAGGTCTCCTCGTAATCCATGCTGGCTCTCAGGGAAAGCAAAAGCCCAGCAGTGTCCCCTACGAGCTCCCTCTGGGCCCTGTTCTTAGTCTCCGCTTACTGAGGGGTGGCAGCCTAACGGCCTTTCGATTTTCTGCCTTGCTTCTCTTCCTCATGGAGCTCACTTCATCGGTGTCCCTTACCTCTCCAGGCCTTGTCTGGTTTTTCTCACATGTGCCCCTGCGGCCAAATGCTCACACATAGCATGTTTTATTTCTGGATTTCCCTCTTCTTGGAGCTTTGGCGACAAGAGTTACGGTTTTACAAAATGATCTTCTTCCTGCTAACGTAGTGGCAAGGAAGAGGGGGTACGTGTGCACATATAGCATTGCACAGAGAGCCCTGTGTGCTGGTGCACGCATACACGTGTGGTCCTGCACACGGACCCACAGCAGTGCCTGCGGTTCTGCCCACCCTGTGCATGCCGCGCTGGCCTGCTCACCTGCCGCATCAGGGTACTGAGCCTGCCAGTCTCGGTGGCCAGACCCAGCTCTCACAGCCCACAATACAGGTTTATGATTCATTTTTGAATGTGTATGTGTGTGTGTGTGTGTGTGTGTGTGTGTGTGTGTGTGTGTATTTATGGCAAAAACTTACTTTATAACTTATATATTTTTTAATTGAAGTAATATTATGTTAGTTTCAGGTGTACGACACAGCGATTCGACAATGACACGCAGTATGAAATGCTCACAAGTATATAACTCTTCTAGTTATAATAAAAATGATCTTGCAGCCAAGCTTTCTTCCTAAGGGATAGCAGAGTAGGCGTCTTTTCCTACCTTCAGAAAGAACAGATGGAGCTACAGAAAGCCGACGTCCGAATCAAGCGCTTGAATTTTTAAGAAAAGAACCACAGGGACGTATTAGAATTATTCATTTCTAGAACTATTTTTAGTGGACAACAGCTCATATGTAAACAGAAGTCCATACACAAAGAACATCTTCTACAGCTAGCATGGCAAGCACACAGGCCTATAAATGTCCAAGTTCATCAGAACAAGTGCTTCTTGGAACATCCAGGGCATGTCTCTTCTGCTTCAGGCTTGTTTTGCCAACCAATGTGTACGTGGCACCTAGTACATTGCCTGACAAGTAGGAAGAGCTTGAGAGAAATTCTTAGGCCGTGTAATGAATACTGTTGGCCTGGGAATCAACCCAAGCTGAGGGAGTTCTGATAGGAACCAATCTGCATGAGGTTTTTTTTCTGGTGAAGGGAAGGAAGCAGGGTGTGGAGGATGGAGGGAAGAGAAGTCTGTAGCCCTTAACAACCAGGTGGGGGCTGGGATGGGGAGGAAACCGATGTCCACGCACTAGTCCTCCTGGACTGGGCCCTAGGCTTAGATCCCAGCCCCACAGAGAGAAGGCCTGCAGACACACAGGGGAGGCACCAAGTTCCACTAGTGTGGCTTTGGTGTCAGATGACCCGAAATGACGCTCCTATACCACAGAGTCCAACCCTGGAACCAGATGTGGGGCTCGATCCTAGAGCCCTGGCATCATGACTTGACCCAAAGTCAGATGCTTAACCAACTGAGCCCCCCAGGTACCCCAATTCTACATGATTTTAGGTGCAAATAACACCCTTCTTCAGGCCCCTTGACGCTGCAAGTCGAGGATTCTTACTCCTGTATGTTCCAGGGATGGCTGGACCCTTCGGGAGTCTTGAGCGGAAGTGTTTGTGGAGCTCATTCCTGGCTGGTGGCGCTGGCGTGAGTAGAACCGCTAATGACTGGGGCTTGTGAGTCCTTCACCCTCAACACAGAAAAAGCCGGGTTTCAGATTGTTTCCTCCCATTTCCACCTTGCAACTAACTGCTTAGAATCCAAATTACCGATTTCAATACCAATTTCCAAACAAACTCTTAGAGGGGATTTGTTAAGGCTCGAAATTTCAAAGGATTCTTAGTCGATAAATATCTTCTACCTGCTTGATGGTTTCGTCCAGCTGTAGTGAGATAGAGACAAAGTACTTCAACATAGCACTGACTTTTCCAAAGAGGTTCGGGGGTTAAAGAATCTGTTTCTCCACCTCCTTTTCCTTTCTGACACCATGTTCTGAGCTTCACACGACCAGACACACAAAGGCTCATCACTGCCCTTGATGACTAGCTCAGTGTGCAAGAGATGATTAAAAGGTAGCAAAATCTCCCGTCATTTTGATCCCGTGTGGTTGTCTTCTGTCCCCAGAACCTAAAGATATCAAGCACCACCCAACACTACTGACATTCGCCACTCACATCTTAGTCCCATCCCAGTGGCCACTGCTCTGGTAGTTCGGGCTTTGGTCACCTCCTACCTGTACTTCTTCAGTCATCTCCAAAGTGACAGATGCCTGACTCAGTATGACTCCCCAATCCATCTGGCCTCCACTTCCAGGAAAGTATACCTAACTGCCAGCCCTACCATTTTATTTTCCTCACTGCCAATAGTCTGAATAATGGCCCCAAAGATATATAGGTCCTAAGCGTGGAACTGTGAATGTGGCCTTATATGGAAAAATGGTCTTTGCAGATGTAATTAAGGTAAAGATTCTTCAATGGGGAGATTATCCTAGAACATTCAGATGGGCCCCAGGTGCTGTCATAGGTGTTCTTATGAGAGAGGGGGATCAAAACAGTGGAAGAGGGGGAACAATGCAGCTACAGAGAAAGAGATTGGAATAATACAATCACAAGCCAAGGAACACCAGCAGCCCGCAGAAGCTGGAAGAGGCAAGCAAGGATCCCCCCTAGAACCTTTGGAGGGTGTGTGGTCCTGCCAACACCTGGATTGTGGACTTCTGCCCTCCAGAACTGTGACAGAATCAATTTCTTTTGTTTTAAGCCTGTGAATAGTTATGGCAGCCACAGGAAACACACATGACCAAAACCCTGTTGCTCCAAACCACAAAGCCCCCAGCAATCCAAACCCTGACTACTCTTCACACTCCTCTCTCTGCCCCTCACATCATGCATTAATCATGTCCATGTTTACACTGAGCTCCCGCTGCTCCCTCGTTTGTCACTGGAGGAGATCTGCACAGAGCAATGGCCTCGCCTTGAAAGTCATCTCCTCCGAAGCCTTAACAATCTGCTCCACTGGTTCAATACATGGTTTCAAGTTTATTCTACAATTTAGTCCCCTTACCTGTTTATGGCATCTCTTTGACTGAACTGTAAGATCATTACAGGCAGGGGATAAAGAACCTCCGTTCCTGGCATAGGGTTGTCGCCTAGTGTAAGGCTAGTAAATGTTTTCATGTTTAGATAAAATTACTTCTGTGCAACAATTTTATACTGATGTTCATTGCCTCTTTCTTCCCATTGCTGCCTGGCTTCTGGTACACCATCTCCCTGTGGTCCACTCTGACCCCAGTGACTCTTTCTTCATTCTCCTTCCCGGGCTTCCAGTCCCTATCCACCTCACACCAGCATCCCTTAAAAGTCAATCTTCAGTCTCCCTCCTCTTTTTTTTCCACTCCCACTTACCCTCTTTCTGAATGATTTTGGCCATGCCCTAGTTGTTGGCTTCCCCACTGGAAATCTCCACTCAGATATCCCACAGACACTTCCAGCCTCACATGTCAAAAATGATTTTCTTCTCACCTTCCTCTGCATGTTAATCTGGACAAGCAAGGCCCCTGGGCTAGGTTTCTGGAAGCCAAACCAGAACACAGGGAAGAGTAAAATAGGACCAGGCAGGAGCTAGAGGCCTCACAATCAAGGACATCCAATGCCAATGTTTATGGGGAAGTTCAAATAAAACTTCTCTTCAAAAGGGCTCAGCAGAAACACAGAAACCAGGCATGAGACCATGACCAAGACACCAAATTAAGCCAGCAGGGAGGGGTTTCCGGGAGGGAAGGAACGCATGGAAGTATTTCCAGGAACAAAGACTCCAGACTCTTCTCATAGGGCACTTCAACATATCACTTTGGATAACATCCACTTCTCCTACTTTCCCTTTTTCCTGTTCAAACTAGAAACCTCAGAGTTATTCTTGATCTTTACCTGGTCTCAGCCCACTCCAGGGAGCAGGTTTTATTGAAGAGAGCTCTTGAGTATCTCCCCTTGACTCTTTTGTCCCATCACCTCTCCTGTCTCCAGCCTGGAGCACTTCACAGACCTCCAGAGGAGACTCCCCCTTTCTAGCTTCTTCCCACGTGGTCACTTCCAACATGCCACCAAAATTCAGAGCTGTGTTAAAACCGTTAGTGGTCTCCTATCGCCTCTAGGATGAAATGTGAATTCCTAAGTAGGACACCCAAAGTCCTTCCCGTATGCCAACCCTCACCCCTCCTCAGCCTAGTCTGCTTACCCATCTTATCTTAAATCCAGCTCTGCCCAGCAACCGGCAGGCCCTCAACACACCATGCTATTTTATACTTCTGAGTGTACACACTCCCTTATCATTTCGACCTGCAAATTCTGGCTCATCTTTCAGAACCCTACTCCGACACCACTTCTTTTCTCATATCCTTCCTGAGCGCCTTCTGGCCAGACCCATTTTCTGCACTCCTGTGATGCTTCGCACTCACCTCCTTGATCACTTATCACACTATTCTGGGATACTTGTTTCCACATCCATACAGCCTGCTAAACAGTGGGCTTCTCAAACATGGTGCCAGCTTCTCCATATTCCGAGCTTGGAACCCGGCACATTGTAGGCAGTTCAATATTTATTAAATGAATGAACAGGCTGCAAGCCAAGGCGATGACTAAGAACAGAAAGAAGGAAAGAAAACCTGCCATTGTAGGACAGGCTTCAGTGGTTCCATACCTCCCTGTCTTAGTCTACCTGGGTTGCTATGACAAAATATCATAAACTGGGTGACCTATAAAGAGCAGAAGCTTATTTCTCACAGGCTGAGAAGTCCAATGTCAAGATGCTGGCAGATTGAATGTCTGGTGAGAGCCACATCCCGGTAGACTCTTTTCTTTTCACTATAACTTCACTTGTTGAAAGGGGCAAGAAAACTTTCTTGGGTCTCTCTTACAAAAGCACTATTCCATTTGTGAGGAATCTGCCCCCATGACATCATCACCTCCCAAAGGTGCAACCTCCTCATATTATCATCTTAGGAGTTAAGATTTCAATATTTGAATGGGGGGGGACATTATTGTTTAGTTCATTGCACTCTCCAAGAACTCCTGTTGACTAACCAGCCATTATCAGGTAGAGAAGTTTTCCTAGCTTGTCCTGGGAGCAGGACAAGAGCTCAGGGGGGAATAATTCTGGTGCTTCGTCCAGGACTGGACATGAGGGATAAAGCCAGGGAAACTAACAAAGCATTGATAGAAAATATGACTGTGGCTTTCAGAACATCAGAGCTAGGAAATTCTTAGCTCTCACCTAGTCTACCCTCTTAACTTATAGGTAAAGAGACTAAGGTCCAGTGAGGTGAGGTGACTTACCCAAGGAAGTGACAGATGCTGTTCATCACAAGGCAAATGAGCAAAATATAAGAAGGCAGCACTGGAAAGGGGAGTGGATGGAGCCAAAAGGGAAGCTAAGTAGGTTTAATCCAAAGCACTGGAGACATCGTTCCTCTCCTCAGCAGATGTTTACTGTTCATGTATGCATATATTTAATTGTGGCCTTGTGTGACCTGAAAAAGATTTTTTTCATCTGTATAGTCAGCAAACAAGTATTTATCTGTCTCTCCAACCAGATTAAGAGCTCCAGAGGAAGGAAGCACACTTCTCCATTATTTGGGTTCCCATCTCATTTCTCCACACACCCCGCCTGCTTAGCAGGGGTGAAGAAGACTCTCCCCTGGTGGGGGAATGAGGTAGGAGTCTGCCGCCTTTCAGCATTTGGGGCCATCTTTGTCCCAGGAGCAGGGCACACTGATCTCACCGAGTTGTAAATGACCAGAAGGCAGGTGGAGAACTGGGAGAAGAAGAGCTGTTTCGGAAGCTGACAGGGGTCATTCCATCTTTCATCTGCGGGTCTACTCCAGCAACACTGTGGAGGGAGGGTCCACAAGCACCCAAGATTCTGGGAATGCAAGGATGAATAGACGAGGGCCCCAGCCCCAGTGCTGTTTGTCACCGAGTCTGGAAGACAGACACGTAAGTAGATCTTTTGGATATTAGGCAGCAATGACTGTGAGAAAGGGACCCAAGAGTAGATGAGGGAGAAACCTCCCTGGATAGGAGGACTGGGAGAAATCAATCCAAAGGATCAGTGAGGCCAGCTGACAAGGAAAACCCAAGAGCACATGGTTCAAGGGACACAAAGTCCAGAGCAAGGGGATCAGTGAGCGGCACTCCTGAGCCCCGCAGACGTGGCAATCAGCAGTTCCTGTCATGGAGCACAGATGGAGGGTCAGCACCAGGCAGGATAGCCATGGAGGCCACAGTAAAACATGTGCTGAAGAAGAATCTTCAGGCTTTAAACAAGGGAGTAACTTGACAGGTTCTATTTAAGATACAGCTATCACTCACGTAACTGGAAAATGAATTTGAAGGGAGCAGAAGGAGTGGTAGACCAGTTATACCAGACACGTGAGCAATGATGGGAGTCTGGTCTGAGACAGAGGGAGGGTGGCGGAGGCAGAGAGACGCTTGGTTGAAAAATATTTTGGAGGTAAAGAGCATCGTGAGGAGCAGACAAAAAGGAGTGGTGCAAGATGACCTGAGTTTATGATCTGACAGAGCCAGGAATATTAGAGGAGGAGCAGTTAGGGGGTGGGGAGGTGACTACAAATCAAAACTCCTGGTTCCCAAATACGAACCCTTTTCCCAGTCCCCTGATGGGGAAGCATACCAGGAGAATGGGACTGGAGAAGGAGGGTAGTCTCTAACAGGAAATAAGATTATGCCTCACAATAAAACACCTGAGCAAAAGTGAGTCTGCCTCATTCTCCGGAAAAGTTGAGAGTGGTGCCTTGTCTACCCCAGACGCAGCTGAGCAGCAGGCAGGTTTCTCATGTTCACTATGGAGAATTCACTGGCTCTATCCTGTGCTCACACGGGAGTGTGGTATCGACCTCCAGCCCATCCGGTTAGCCAGGGTGTTGATCTGACTGCGAGAGTCAGGGTGGGGGTAAACTCTAAAAACTGTCTCTTTCTCTTGTACCAATTATGTTTTCTTCCACAACCTTCCCTCTAACCCCAGGAGCCAGTGCCTGTTTGTGTGGCAAAGGACAGAGCCAACAGCTTAAGTGCCTAACTGCCTGGACCCTGGAGCTAAACCGGCTCCACTGCTCACTTGTCTTCGGGCCTCCCCTCCCTCCGCACCCCCTTCCCCCAAACTGCGTTTCCTCCTGGGTGTTAATATATGCAGAGCTCTCAGAGCAGAGCCTGGGGTCAGGGCTCTCAGGAAGTGCTGGGTCTGCGTTGGCTTCTCCTTCTCCCTCACTGACCCAGGGTCAGGTTTTCTGTTCTCCCCTCCAGTTGCAGTTCCAATTCGGTCCTGCCTGGCTTTCCAACCTACGCAGGAACTCTGGTTGAAGTAAAAATCTGATAGCAGTTGTCAACTCCAGGTTGATTTCCTAGCACAGACAATCCCCTACAAGTGACAGCAAGACTGCTCCATATTCCGGCTCCATCATTACACCCTCTTCGGTCATGAACTATTTCTTATCCTTACGGTTTATACTGACAGTGATAAAAATTATTTTCAACCTGTCGCTAGAATTTTCTGTTGGGTCATAGGTGTAAAATTAATTCCCAGGAGCAATTTGAATTAATTCATTATCTTAGCATTTTACTGGGTTTCATGTTGGGCAATATAAAATTGTTGGTATTTGACCATTCTGACCTACAAAAGGAGTTTCTCAGGGTTCAACCTAATATTTTCGACCACTGATGAAATTCGTGTTTATGCAGACGGGGTGGGGGAAAGAGTTGTTTGCTATAAAAACAATAGAATTCCTCTGGGGTGGGACTCTCTCTGGGGACACACCTTAATGGCATTTTCTGTTAAAGCTCTATAAAAGACTAGAGATGGGAAGAAGCTAACGGGAGATAAAATTGTTCTGCTTGGTCAAATCCTGAAGTTCTCAAGATTGTTTTGCTTTGTTTTGTTTTGTTTTTTTCTATTATCTCAGACAGAGGAATTTCCCCTTTTGTGGAGGGGAAAGTGAGATAGCGAGGTCTGGGTCCCGGGAAAGCAGGCGCTGGTGCTAAGGGAGAAACTGCGGAGTAATGGACCGCATGGTGTGGCCCTGGGTCAGGAAACTCCAGGACAGACAAGCCCCACACCGGGTTTGAAGCTGAGCTGTTCCCTCTACCATCTCACACAGAACCCACTTTCCTTACCGGCCTTGTGTGAATGGTGTTTGGGGAACACCAGTGCCAGAGCCCCGTCTACACTGGCACAGAGGGGAAAGGCCCTCAGGGCCAGGATGGGAGACGGGGTGGTCCAGAAGTGCCCCACACAACCCACCTCTGGGGGCTGCTGACGGGGTCACACCCAAACGCAAGTATCCCCACGGGACCTCTCGGAACTATTGCACAGCTGGCCAGCATCGGTCTTCCTATACTTTCAAGTGTGATTCCAGAAGCCTGGAGGACCCAGGGAATCCTTCATTCTGAGAACTCATATTATCTGTACCCTTGCATCTTGCTGTCAATATGAACAGGACTTTGCTCTTTTAGGAAACTCTGACCCACAAAAAGGAAAGTTCCAAATAACTGTTTCAAGAATTGCCCTGAGAACCCCATTCAAAGGAACAGTAAGCTATTAGACTTTTCAATAGATAGCATCAACAACTATTTACACCCCAAGACTCTTCGAACCCCTGCCTCAAAACCCTCACATTGTTGTCTGTGTTCCCCAAACCTAAACTCCAATATCATGATCTTTACCCAATTTGATCTATCCTTCTATATTAGAAGACTCCTTAAACCCACCCCCAAAGCCTTATAAATTCCCCTGACTTTGACACCCCTCTCTGAGATGCTATTAAAATTGTCAAGGTCATGCTGTCCCTGACCACAGTAAGCAAGGGACGTGGCTTATCAGCAGGTTACATAGTGGTATTTTTAGGGAGCCAGAATTTGTTCAGAGGCCCTGTGCTGGGCGGGGGTGTCAAAGGTCAACCAAACAGTCCTTGCTTTCATGGAGCTTACATTCTAGTGCACAGGCACACATTAAACAGCTTGTCACAATTCAGTAATTCGATAATCAGTGGAAATTACCTAAACACCCCTGTGGCAAGTGCTACAAAAAAAAAGAAGTACAAAGCCTCAGCAAGGTGCAGCCCTGACCGGTCTCCGGGGAAGCGGGGGCTCCTGCTGGATCCCCAGGGGCTGAGCCTGCGCAGGAAGCTGGAGAGGTGGGGGCTCCTCCCTGTTCATCTCCCTGCTCATGGCTACGCTGCTCATTTTCACGGAGGGGCAGTGCAAGGTCTCAGGAGGGTCTCAGGTTTATTAAAAGGGGCCTGCCTTTGTGAAGTGGGAGAAGTCCTGCCCTAGTCCAGAGTGAGGGCGTTTCAAAGTCTGCCTGTGCACAGCAGTGCCTCAAGTGAGAGCAAGCATGGTTCACAGATGGGGCAGGACTGGGGGTCTGCCTGGGAGGGTCAGGCAGCAGCAGGGAGAGAGGACCAGACATGAGCCACAGAGAAGTGCACCCAAGATGTCATCCAGAGACCTGGGCAGGGAGGAATGGATAGCTGAGTTTGCTTCTCGAAGCCAAGTTCGAAGCCTCTCCAATCCTTCAAAGAATTCATAGTGGCCTGGACTGACGCCAAGGAAGGAGGAATCTTGAAGAAAGGAGACTTAAGCACATAAAATAAATGTCTCAGGGTGTCCTATGGTGAGATGTGGGAAGGTAAGGGTAAGGGAGGGAGTGGTTCCAAGTGGCCTTAAGTCCTGTCCAGATTCTGGACTCTCGAATAGATTATAAAGGTAGGGCCTGGTGCCCCAGAATATGAAAGAACACAGCCAGTTGGTGGAACAAGGTGCAAGCTCAGTCTCAGAAATGCAGGCACAGCCCATGAACAGAACCGGGCCACCAGGTCTGAGCTGACTTGGGGACAGCAACTGTGGCTGGATTCCCAGTTGCTGCCAGATGTTGCAAGAGGCCTCTGGTTCTTCTCGAAAGAAAAACTTGGCTTGCCCAAGTCTGCAGGCTATGGAGGGAGGGATTCAGAAATGAGAATCAAGTCAGAGACAAAAAGTTCATAAGGACAAGGGCAGGTTTGGGGGGCGAGGGAGGAAAGCCTGTGCTCAATGTGGGGACTCATGAAGACGGAGAGCCAGCTGTGGTCCAGACGAATGCCCGGGAAGGTTTGGAGCAGGTAAGGGATGTATTAAAAGCAATGTCTCTGCAAGGGTCACCTGGCATGTGAGGGCAAAGAGACTCCCTGCGTGGCTCTGGGCTTCCTCAGCTGAGATGACTCAGGTCTGCAGCCGGATGGTGGCAGGACAGTGGCTGCAGGAAGGCAGGGACAGGCAGGAGGACAACCCCACAAAGGCAGAATCCTGGGTAGTACAGAGGGTGTGAAGGAGAGGAGCAATTACGAGGCTGACCTTGAAGCCCTCGTGACAGAACGGAAAGGTCAGGGGCGAGTGGGCTCGGGAAGTTACACTGTCCTCAACTAGGTTGCATTAAGTGTGCAGTGAGTGTGAAGTGTCAGTGGCGATGGGGCAGAGCAAGGCCCGGTGGCCATCTGTGTCTCCTCTAGACTGGAAACCAATGGACAGCCAAGACCTGACGGACTTGCTTTCAGTCCCCTCAGTGCCCAGCATCTGGTCCGCGTGTGGTGGCCTCGGTCAGTGTCTAATTTGGCTAAATGGGACGCGCAAAGGCAGCCGGGGAGGTTGGTGGGCTCCGCATGCCCTCCAGCTCACTCCATGCTTCTGCGCACGGCAGTCACGCCCAGGCCGGGAAGTAAGGAGAGGCGACCTCAAGCCCACTCCAAAGACGAGGAGTTCAGTAACTTCTCCAGCGGGAAAGTAGCAGAGTTGGACTTTGAACCCATTTGCTCTGATGCCAGAGACGGCTCTCCTGACTGAGGCATGGGGGGGGGGGGGG
>NW_024426885.1:65555674-65677966 GCF_017311325.1 Ursus maritimus | reverse complement strand
GGGGCGTCAGTAGGGATTGGTGAGCAGACCAGTGCATGAAAAAGGAGGAGAAATCTTACCCTCCATACTGGGAAGAGGTGGGGAAACAGACCCAAGAACTGACCTTTATGCAGTGTCCCTTGTCCTTAAGGGTAAAAGGAGTGGAAGAAAACATCATTCTTTCCTCTCCTTCATCCCCACCCTCGTCTACACGGTAGGCCTCAGTGAGCTATCTCATCTCTTAGGAATTAGATCCTGAAGGGGCCCTGCAACTTGGAAGCTGTTACTGAGTTCTTATCCTGGATGACTCATCTGGGCTCTAGGACAGTCAAAAGTCCACGGTGCTGAATGCTAATTCGTTGAACTTTTGAGTTCTAAAATAAATGAGAATACATCCGTCATTCCTATGGAGGTGACCTTCCAAAATGTCTCTTTATGTCTCTTGTCTCTGCACCCCCCCTCACACACAGAATCCTGGGAATGATTTTAAGTTGACTAAGAAGACTCCTTGTCCCTGGGAGGAGCTGATTTCTGTCTCTGAAACAGAAGCTTGGTTCAGGATTTCCCATCAGCCCCTTGTCTCCCTCCCCCCACAGACCTGAGCCTTTAGGCGATTCTCAGATGAGCTGCACCTACCCCTAAAAAGATGTCCCCTGCCATCATCTGTAACACAGAACATTTAGGTGTAGTTAAATTCCCCAGAAGTACAGGGAATAAGCAGCCTTGGGGGCAAGTGGGGCAGGTCCTATCAGAACAAAAGATGACGATGAAACAATAAAACATAGCTAAAGCCCCCTTCCTTTCCGTCTGTAACGCTCAAATCGCTAGACAGAGGTTCTCACGAGGGTTCTTGCTCTACTTCTCTCATCTACTGAAGCGTTTTCTTTTTTCCTATTTATTTATTTATTTATTTATTCATTTGGAGGCAGTGGAGGGGGGCAGAGGGAGAGGTCGAGAGAATTCCAAGCAGGCTCCACATGCAGCAGCACTCGATCTCATGACCCTAAGATCACGACCTGAGCCGAAATCAAGAGCTGAACGCTTAACTGACTGAGCCACCCAGGAGTCCCAACTTAAGCACTTTCTCACTGCACGCTGCAGGGACGGGGGGTGGGGGGCAGCTCATGTCTTGCCCAGCCTGGTGCTGGCGCGGGTCCTCCTTGGTGCGCTGATGTTCTCCAAGAAGAGAGCAGCTCACCTATCTGATCAGGGTATTTTACGCAGAAGAGAAGGGAGACTCTGAGTCACACAGTAGGCTTTCTATTGAGGGCCTTTTTGTTCTTGTGATGTGACTCTAATTTGGTTATTATTTTTGCTTAACTCTACACGTGGCCTTTCAGAGGAGCTGACTTTTGCCCAGGACCATCTTTTTTTTTTTTTTTAAGATTTTATTTATTTATTTGACAGAGAGAGAGACAGCCAGCGAGAGAGGGAACACAAGCAGGGGGAGTGGGAGAGGAAGAAGCAGGCTCCCAGCAGAGGAGCCTGATGTGGGCCTCGATCCCAGAATGCCGGGATCACGCCCTGAGCCGAAGGCAGACGCTTAACGAATGAACCACCCAGGCGCCCCTGCCCAGGACCATCTTGTCAGAGTTAACAACTGCCCTACCAACGGCCCTATTTGCCTTGGAGAATCCCTCCCCATTTTGAAATACAGCATCAGGGTCGTGGCTGTTGCCTATGACCTTTCCCAATTAAGGAGACACCTGCCATGAGCATCATCCCACAATGGGGACATGGGGCACAGGATTGGGGTCCAGCACAACTCAGGCACATGCCCTGCTGGGATCCAGCAGCCCCTTCTCCCCACACTGCCCCCATTTCCAGGACATCCTGAGCTGTGGACATCAGATATTCACAGGTTGCCTGTGGTCTTCTTAAGTATCTGCTCTGCCCATGCACTTGACATGCCCGTGCAGCTGTAGAAACAGACTGGCTCCCTTTCTGGTCATTTTCTGTTCTTCACCACTCAATTTGCCTAGTTCTGCATTATTTAAAGTGGGCCACCCAACCTGGACCTGAGGCCCTGGGGACTCAGCGCTTCCTTGCACACCGCCATTCCTGAACCGGACCTGCTCTGATCCTCTACTCACAGGGGTGGGGTAGGACGGGGTCTTTTGGAACACATAATTTAATCTAGTAATTGCTTTTTCCAGAGCTTATCCAGCATGGAATGTTCCGCAATGAGAACCACAGAACAAAGCACCAAGTTTTTCTTGAATGTGAAAATGCAGATTCCTAGGCCACATCCCAGACTTCCTGAGTCAGGACCCCTTGGGGGATGAAGCCAAGGAATCTGCATTTTTACAACCTCTCTAGGTGTGTCTTATACCTCCAGAAGTTTGAGAACATGCAGGGCGAAACATACAGTGAGGGCCAGGTCTCAGGAAGCTTGCAATCTTACGGACGTGAAAAGTAGACTAACTGCAATACAAAGTCGTTGCTGATATTTCCGCGGCAGTTTTGACAAGAGAAACTCTGGGACCCTTTTGTGCCCTAGGACTCCCATCTCCACGGTTTCTGGCTTCCAAACAGGAACTCGTTGCCTGCATAGATGAGTGATTTTCTGTTACTGAGAAAGAATCATTTCCTCACATATCATTCACTCATTCAGCCCAACACATATTAAGTGCCTACTGTGTGCAAGCCCCCACCACACACAGGCATGCATTTTAGAGCACAAGAAGGCTCAGAGTTTCTCTTGTCAAAACTTCTCACTGTAGACAGAAAAGTTCCCAGAAGTCCGGAGAAGGAAATGACTGGCCCCCAGTCACAGAACTAGCTTTGAGGAGACGGAAGTAGGGTGGTTAAAAGTTTGGGCTTGTGACTGGGAAACCACAGTTCAAATCCAGGCTTTGCCAGTTATGAGCTCCAGCGAGAGTCACGTAACGTCATTAGCTCAGGTTCTTCGGGTAAACGGGGATAGTAATGCGCCTGTGAGAGTGAGTACTTGTGACAGCACAGCCCAGGGCCGGGCTGTGCGGAGCCTCGATCAGTGTCATTCAGATCAGCTCCGTGCCCCCAGGTTTAGAATAGCTCTCTACCTGTGCCTGCTTCTGGCTCTGCCTACTCATGGCTGGTGTGCTCCTGGACTGATTATAACTCACACCTCTGTCTAGTGCAAAGCCAAATCCAGACCAAATCCAGATTGTCAAGGTCACCATGAAGTTTTCCAAGACAGACCAAGCGTTTAGAGCAGACCCAGCCCAGCATCCCAGCTCCAAACACATGCAAACTAATGCCAACAATCAAGGGACTAATTCATATTGGGAACATTGCATTCTTTTCTTTCATTGTCCTGGATGTTCCAAATGAAGCAATCCTTTGAACTGATTCTGGACAAATCATCAATCCCACCTTTCGTTTTATTTGACGTTTGTTTAAAAAAAAAAAAACAGTGCAGAAAGATTTTCCCTGGGAGCTTACAGATTCACAGCTGAATTTCCGAGTCCGGTTCTAACCCCATCAATGCCAGGCCTGCATTATGCACAGAGACAGAGAAGCCAGAGGTGAGACAGAGAAGCCAGAAGAGGTGACACACGAGACCACTGCAGTCACCCCAGTGCACCCAAGCCCAGCTATCTCAGAGACAGGCTGGCAGGAGACAGCTCTGAAGGGCAAGGACCCTCAGGGATGGGGGTCAGTTGTGCAGCCCAGGCGGCTCTGTGTCTGGCAGCTGCTGCCCAGCCCCCACACAAACACAGGAAAGCCAGATCAGGGGGGAAGCCTAGCTGGGTCAGCCTCTGGTGTCTAAATACACAGAATTCTGATTGCTAACCTAACACAGACAGCTCTTAGCATAGATCTTAAAGCAAAGGAGCCCCAGAAAAATGAAGGATGGCCTGAAAAGACGCTTATTTGGACTCAAGGCCGCTGAGCAAGGACAGTATGAGCTCTGAGCTCAACAAAAGGGACTCAAGTTCATGTGCATGGGGGCAGGATTCAGACTGGGGCTAGGGAAGAACTCCATCAGGAGGCTCAAACTGGGCTACCAAGCAGGCAGACGCATATGTTCAGC
The DNA here is from genome assembly GCF_017311325.1 of Ursus maritimus. Lineage (NCBI taxonomy): Eukaryota > Metazoa > Chordata > Mammalia > Carnivora > Ursidae > Ursus > Ursus maritimus. The sequence goes on along the minus strand of NW_024426885.1, from coordinate 65,673,969 downwards.
AGAAGTCTAGCGAGTTTGATCAGGATAAATACCAAAATCAGGAAATTCAATTCAAAGTACACTCCCCATTAAATGATGGTGTGTTTTTTACCTAAGAAGTATTCACAATTATCCAGACAATCAATCACCCTACATTCTTATTTCCTGACCTCAGTACATGGCACTTTTGGCTGTCAGTACATCTAAGCAACTCTTTCCCAGGAACACACTGATTCTGGGAGAAGAAAGAAGTGGCCTCCGCGAAGCCCGTGGGGAACCTGCAAAGGCTGGCATGGGCCAGCCTCTCAGGCGGCCTGACGCATGACCGGCCCGGGAGATTGGTGTGTCTGCCACGTGATGTGGTCAGCAGTCCCACAGTGCACAAGACTCACCTGTGAGCGGTGCTGGAGCACACGGCTGCTGTTACAGCAGAGAAATCTAATGTTATTTACATTTTTTATTTTGTATTTTTATCACAGCAAGAGATGCACACCATTTTTAGATTCAAATGGTACCACAAGTCCCACAATGAAAAAGAAGGGTCTCCCGACACATTTTCCTCATCTGCTGAGCCCCCAAATCAGAGGCAGGCCTTTCAGCTTTTTTTTCTGAAATTTGCCTCTGTATTTTTAAATGCTACCCTGGTAAGTATACCTTCTTTAAAATGTTGCAGTTTTAAAACATCATCTACTGACTGCTTCTTTCATGGGATTGGAATCTAGCTCCCTTCTCTCAACGTCTCCCTCTTTCACTTCACTCCCTCACCCCCATCCTCGTGATGGACTTACATTCACGATTTGGGGCCCAATGAATAGTTAATGGTTCCACTGTGAACAACCATGTGAATATGGCTCAAGACGGAACCATATAATGTACTATAATTATAATTTATTTGTAGTGCAACGTATTGTTTCTCTGGAGGTGGCAAGTATATTAGATAGGGTTTACATCGTCCATCTCCCTTACCGACTCTTAAATTCTCTGAACAAAGCCACAAAATTCCACTCAATATAGACAAAGACATCAGGTAATGTATCTGTTTTTTGCTTTTTGTTTTCCTTGGCAATATCCCTCCGGGAGGGCAACATGGCGCTGCACCATGGCCGACCTGGACGGGCCATTCTCCAGGCCTTGCTCCACACACCTGGGCTCCTTCCACCACATGCTGATTGCTACCACATGGGGATTCCCCATAACGCTCCTGTGGGGGATCCCCTGTCTCTTGACTTTCAAATCATTTTTTCTTGGTTTACTTCTTCTTTTGAGTAAGGACTTAAGAAAAGTTACAAGGGAAAGATATGTGTTTGAGAGCCTGCCTGTCTGAAATTGTCTTTATATCATCTGCCTATACCCAGGGGACTATGCATAGGATTCTAGGATGGAAATCATCTTCTCTCAGAATTTCAAGGAACTTCTCCATTTTCTAGACACCAATGGGACAGTCGAAAAATCCAACAGCATCCAACCTCTCAGTCTCTGTAAGGGAGCTCCCCTCCCCAGTGGACAGTTTTAGGATCTTGTCCTTATCCTTACCCCTGAAAATCCATGCTGACCTGGCTTGGTAAAGGAGTTTTTCACTCCTTGTGTGCTGCGCATGTGGTGGGCCTGATGTCTCATATCTTCCATTTCTGAGATTTTTATTTAAATGACACTTTGACAAACACTTCCGCATCCTCACGTGGAATTCCTTTTAGTGGGATGTTGGGTGGGCCTTGTGGATGGATCATTTACTTTTCCTGTCCTTTTCACTTATTTCTTTGTATTTTTACTCTAGCTCCTAGAAGATTTCCTCACCTTTGTCTTACAATAGTTCCTTTGATTACTTTTGCACATTAAATTTCACTTTAACTCTTAGTATTCTGAGACCTATTTTTGGTCAAGTCATTTTCATTTTTAAATATCAATTTTAAAGCCTAAAAACTTACAACTGCCACCAAGTCCACAAAACATTCTTTTCCTTTTGAAGCTTTTGTGATACATTGTTTTCATCAGGCAATTTTTTCCTCTTTAACAAACAACTTGAATTGTCCATCAGGACACACAGTGTCAAGTTAGTTCTGTTTTGATGGGACTTGGGGGCAGGTATGGGATAGAATATTCTTTTAGCCTCTGAGTTTTCTGGACAGACATTTTGATCTTGCTGCCTCCATCAGCCTTCTTGTTAAGTGTCTACAGACACCCAAAACTACAGACACTCTCATATCCCTGCCCAGAAAACTCTCCCAGGGAAGATGACCTGGAGAGCCCTGCCAGAAACCATGCCAATGTTAGCATCATCACCAGATTTCAAGACTTTGTGCCTCTTCCAGCTTCTGAACAGCTCAATCTTCTCCTCGCAAAGAACCATAGCTGTGCAGCCCCAGTGCTTACCCAGTTCTGATTTCGCTTGTTTGGCTCAGGGTTGTCGCCCGTGCAGAGAAGCCGGCAGCTTCCATGGGAGAAGAGGTCATTCTTGCTGCAACAAGTATATCTGGTGGACATGTTTTTGATGTTGAAGGCCACATTATCATGAGGCTGAACTTGGCTTGAAGTGAAACATTTTGACAGATGTCTCCTGGTTGTGATTTTGACTGAGTAAAGATGACCACCATGTGTGGAATGTCAGTCTCCACTTGACCCACAGGGACAGCACCAATTGCCCTGGAGGAACAGACAGAGGCCCTGCCAGGAGGAGGAGGTCAGTAGTCAGCCCCGGTGGCCACTCTCACAGTGACAGCCCATCGCCATTAGGACTTGGCTCCCACACGTTGTCACCTGAAAGTAACATAAATGCTAGTGGATCCGGGTTGCAGCAATTTTTTTAAATGTACATCTGACTTCATTAGTGACTTCCTCATATTCTGCTAGTCTCCCCTCACATCACTACTAGCCACAGATCCATCAACATCACAGCAACGATCAGGAGAGTCACCCTGAGATGTGAGTATGACCCTGTTTTTGGTAAAGTCAAGTCTCTTTTGGTAAAGTGTCCTGAAGCGTAGTAGGCCAAATAATGGCTCCCAAAGACGTCCATGTCCTAATCCCCGCACCTGTGGGTGTGTTACATTAAAAACAGAGAACCCAGGGGAAGTGGGGGATTGGGGGATGGGGTAACAGGGTGATGGGCATTAAGGTGGGCATTTGATGTAATGAGCACTGGGTGTTATATGCAACTGATGAATCACTAAATTCTACCCCTGAGGCTAATAATACAGTATATGTTAACTAACTTGAATTTTTTTTAAAAAAAGTAGAGAACCCAGCAGATGCCAGAGAGATGGGAAAATGGCAAAAGAGGCAGGAGGGTTTGGAAGACTGAGAGAAACTTAGCCCATCAATACTGGCTTGAAGATGGAGGAAGCAGGCCATGAGCCAGGACATGCAGGCAGCTTCTCGGTGCTGGGATTAGGTCTCCGCAAACAGCCAGCAAGGAAATGGGAACCTGGGTGCTACAATCACACGGAACTGAATTCTGCTAAGAATGCTAATGCTCAAGGAAATGGATTTTTCCTCAAGCCTCCAGAAAAAGAAAGCAACCCTGCTGACACCTTGATTTTAGCTCAGTGAGACCTATATGGAACACATTTAAAACATAATGTATTTGTGCTGTGTTCAGCCCCTAAGTTTGTGGTTCTTTGTTACAGCAGCAAGAGGAAACTCATACTGTAGTTTTCAATGTGGTCACATTGTACTTGCTGGTTTCAAACTTCCACAAGGAATCATCAGTGGGGATTGTGTTGCTACTCAGTTTTTAGTTTGTTTTATGACTTGTTTGTGTTTGAAGAAGCCTTTGCATGACTGTGGCCTTCCCACTTTCTTGCTGATTCCACTACCTTTGAGATCAGACAGACAGCAAAGGTTGACTTGCCTCAGTCTATGGGTACAAGGATTTGGAAGCTGATGTGGCTCCTTTCCCCTTTGGCTTTGGCCTTAGTGATGGTTTTCATACCTTTATTCTAATAGTAAGCAAAAACATTCGCTTTAATTTGTATTTCTGTTACTATATTTTTTAATTTTCAAGAGATTTCTTTCTTTTTCTCCAAAGTTTTATGGGGTTTTTTTGTTTGTTTGTTTTACTGGCATGCTGTTCTTATTTCATAGATAAAATCCTCTTATCTCTTGATTTTTTTTCTTCCTGCGCTGTCTCTTATTTCCTCTAAAATTCCTTTTTATCCACCTGTTTTGGTCTTGCTTCTCATCATATAAAACTTTCTTGAGATGTCTGGTGACATTCTCTTTTTGCTAGAAGTGAGACATTAAAAAGTTGATTGGAACTAGCACCTGGTGGGCTCTACCATCCAGGGTGGTAGGTCACCCTGCCCGTTGTTTTCTTGGGAAAACTTCATGTTCTCCTACTTCGACATCTCTCTCTTGGGCTGCGCCTACTCAGAAAGTAGGATTTTACTTATTTTTCCTCTTTTTAGTAGGGCACCTCATCCCTAGTTCTGCTCATATCACTAAGTCCAAAGCCTCTCTGGTTTGATTTCTCTGCAGAATAAATTCTCCTTCTCCTAGTTGTGTGGGTTAAGGAGGAAGCAGAGTAGGGAATGGGGAACAGTGTTTATTTGTCCCTTGTACCCATTTTCAACCAGTCCTGTTTTATACCTCACTCATCAGTCATCCCACCTTCTAAGGTACTGGGGGCCTCCAACCCTTCTGGGGCTCTGTTGTAACATTGGCTGGCTTCTTGTTCGCATTCCTTCTCTGAAGACATGTGGATTCCTGTTTTCTCTCCCCCATTGATCAGTTACCAGTCACTGATCTGCTTTCATTTGCCAAAACTTTGCAGATATCTCTCTTCTTCTATGCTCACCACTACTATTCTCCCTTCCCTGTGGGTTGATATCATTCGTTCATTCACTCTTTGGAGTCATTTTAGTGAGGTTTTGGAATGGAGTACGGGTTCAATCCTCCGGAAGTTTAACTAAAAGCCTTGTAAAAGTTTAAGAGTCAAAAACATAACACTCAGGTGAAAGAGATCCAGTTCAATCCCTTCACTTGATGGAACTGAAAATAAAGAAGAAAAACCTTTTTACCTTAGCTTGTTTTCAGAGGTCACTGAGAATCCTCAGTCCTCAGAACAGATATATTTATCTTTCCTTGTTTGTGGCTAGCCATTCTGAGTGAGTGCGAGATAAACAGAGACAGGCCTAAAATCCATGTTCCTGGTGAGGAGAAGAAAAAGGGTCACTCCCAGGTGGACAGTCAGAGAAGATTGGCAGGCAGTGATCAGGGATGTAATGAGCTTATCCCAAAGGAAAAAACATGCCACAGATGTAACCCAGAGTAGAAATAATCTGGAAATGGCCTGTCCTCTCAGATCTTCTCCTTGCCACTCTTGTGAACACCTTCAGCCATGACAGCTTCCAAGTCTAGGGTTAGAAAGAGAGACAAAGGTCGTATACACTTGCAGAGCAGAAGAACAACGGGTCCAGCTGCCTTTGAAACTGCATATTTCGTGTCTCGGTTTTCTCATTAATCAAAATGTCAAAAGGGTTTCTCTGCTTCCTCTCATCTCCCCTGATGCTGCTGGCACAGTGCAACCCGTGAGCCACACTAACAGGGAGGGTCCAAGGAAGGGAAGGTGCTGGACCCACCTCAGAAGATGGGTGGGTCAGGCCTTTCTCGATTCAGAAGCAGATATCAATTCTCCAAGACCCACAACATCTCAGGGCGTGAGGGCCAACACCCCACATGCCTTCCTTACAGGTTGTTATCAACAAGTTAACTGAAGGGTGCCTGGGTGGCTCAGTCGTTTAGGCGTCTGTCTCTTGATTTTGGCTCAGGTCATGATCTCAGATCTGAGCCCCAGGTAGGGCTCCCCACTCAGCGGGGAGTCTGCTAGAGATTCTGTCTGCCCCTACCCACCCACTCCCACTTGCTCACACACTCTCTCTCAAATAAATAAATAAATCTTTTTAAAACAAGAAGTTAGGGGCTCCTGGGTGGCTCAGTTGTTAAGTGTCTGCCTTTGGCTTCGGGTCATGATCCTTCCCAGGGTCCTGGGATCAAACCCCGCATCGGGCTCCCCGCTCAGCGGGAAGCCTGCTTCTTCCTCTCCCGCTTCCCCTGCTTGTGTTCCCTCTCCTGCTGTGTCTCTCTCTGTCAAATAAATAAAATCTTTTAAATAAATAAATAAATAAATAAATAAATAAAACAAGAAGTTAAATTAATTTATATCAATTGCTCTCTCTCTTTTGGTGGGAGTTTATTTCCTTTTTTAAAGTTTTGAAAATGCAAAATCTACAAAAACATACACAACTTGCAGTGACCTAATTCAAAGTGAATTAGCTCATGTAACCACCACCCAGCATCAGAAACACAGCATCACCAGCACCCCAGAGGCCCCCCGCATTCCCTCTTCCCGTCATGATCCCCAGTGAAAATCACTCTCTGGTCTTCTAACATCACTCTCTAGTCTAGTTTTTTATATAAGTAATTATTATGTGAATAAATCATACAGTATATAATCTTCTGGGTCTAGATCATATTTGTGAGATCCACCCGTACTGTTGTATACAGCTGTCATTCTGAATGTTTTTAAACTGCAAAGCAATAGTTAAATTTGGTTTTAGCTGTATCATTCAAATGCCATTTAAAACAATCATTCCTTCTACTTGTCTTAAAGGCTACCAGCAGGAGCAAAGATTTATTTGGATTTTAAACATATTCATATAATGGATCTAAAATTCTTTCCTTTATGAAAAAGCAGTGGCAAGGGAGCCATGATTTGTCTATCTCCTCATAGTGCGTCAAATTCTCCAGGGGCCTAATGGGTTTTGTCTGACCATTTTCCTGCGTGCTCCATTCCCTCAAGTCCCCTCCAGGGCCCTCTTTCTGGAGGCAGACTCTCCCCACAGAGAAGCATCCTCTGATTACCCTAAGAACCGAGAGGAGAACAATGACAGGACCTAATCTTAAATGCTGGGTTTTTAAAATCTATATTTACGTAGTTCTGTAAATTAGCAGGGCCCTGCTGTCCATCTCCGGAGGAAATATAAAAGATGAAACTGAATGGAACAGCCTAACTACATGCTTACACCAGAGTCTCCTATCCATATTATATTATGAGATCACTAAAATTAATGAAACTTTTATTTAGCTAATGAAATAGCCTGTGGCCAGATCAAATACCAGCAAAATTCATTAACTTCTAATAGAGGACAGAGGAAAGCCAAATTGAATTTTATATGCTAACGTTTTCTGAAACAAAGCAAAATTAAGCCACTGCCAAAAGAAACAAGAGGTATTTGGAAACTTAACAGCAAGCTGCTGATACTTCCTTTCTTTTTACCTCCGTGTTACACGCTGTGCTTCACCGTTATACACAGTCCTATTCTCCCTTAGCAAAGGGACCCCACAGATGCTATAAAAATTTCTGTGAAGAGGGGTGCCTGGCTGGCTCAGTCAGAAGAGAGCGCGACGCTTGATCTCGGGGCTGTGAGTTTGAGCTCCACGTTGGGTGTAGAGATTACTCAAAAAAAAAAAAAAAAAGAAAAAGAAAAGAAAAAAGAAAAAAACTACTCTGAACAGGAGTAAAGTACCTAGAGCAGTGATATGGTTATTACCTAAATAGCACTTCATACAATAGCAGACAGTTTTTTCAGCAGAGCAGAGGCACCTGGCTGACCCCAATTCCGATGCCATGTGCCCCATCTGAGAAGACCCAGGACAATCACTGCCTCTCCCTCAAGCACTCATCTTTTATTGCCCAATTTCTGCTCACCTTTTACAGTATTTGCTGTCGAAGCGGACTGCACCCTTCTGGCAAAGAAACCAACTCAACGGCTTTCTTTCGTGACCCAGAAATCCCAACCAGTGGCAGCACTTGGGGAAATGGGAGGAGCCTGATGAGGAGCTCACACCGGCAAACACGACATTCTCGGGGCGTAGCAAGAGCACGCTGCGGCCGGCCGGCCCCACAAACTGGGATCTAGCCCAGCAGAGGCAACCAGGCCCTTTGTAAACATGAGATCGCCTGGTCTTGGCTCCTCGCCCAGCAGCAAATCCATCAAAGGCGGAAGTGACCCTGTGAACCACTCCAAGGTGAGGTTACTTTGAGGGCAGGAGAAGCGAAAATAAGGATGATACACTGCTTCGGGAAAAATCAGATGAAAAAGAGAGAACAGAGCTCATGCGGAGCAGTTTACTAGAAGCAAGCATCTCAACACACACCTCTGGGAAATCGCTTTCTCACATATGTCAGGAACAGACAGTACGCAATAGATACGTACATTCCAGAGCCAAAACTGACAACATCCACCTCACACCTTCGAACTTCCTTTTATTGCTTTCTACTCCAAAACGCTCATGGTAATCTGGATGAGCACGGTAATATCTCCTGGATTCTGATCTCTAACCAGACTGTCGCCACGATTCTTCCTGAGCGCCGTCATGGGACGCACCTGCCTAGAGCAAGACAAGCTCCGTTCAATATTCCCTCAGCAGGTGCAAGGTCCTCCACTGAGCACACAGGGCCCCTCACAGTCTGACACCGCACCTGCCTCGACCTTACCCCCACCACTTCCCAACACAGCCTTCCAGTCCAGCACACCCGGGGCCCTTGCAGCAGCCCCTGCAGAGCATGCTTGGTCCCGGCTTTATTCAAGTCTGCTCTGCCCCCGCCTCAGTTCTGTTGACTTCCAACGGCCTTTCACTCTGCAACACAGATATTACTATTTCTGTCCGTGTGCTCCTGGGCCAGGCACCCTTGGCAGGAGCCCTATACGTGAGAAGGGACTTCACATTCTCAAGACCAGACTGGACCGAGGGTGATATTCATCCAGGATAGGCAGAGAAACATTCCAAATCCTAGCCAACAAGGAGCCCAAAGTCATACGAGCCTATGTGGCACTTACCTTCCTATCCCTGGACACACTATGGGACACCCATGTGGGTGAGGTGTGGCCCCTCTGGCACTGGCCGATGAAATGAGGGTGGAAGTGATGATGCTGAACAGTGTGCTTTCTCTTTGCTGTTTTACCTTGATTTACAGACCATTCATATACACAATTTGACTTGATTTCTTTTCTCCCCTCTAATTACAGTTGGTATATTTATTTGATATTTGGTCACTCCCGGCCACAAGCTATTGACAAGCGAAACACAGGCTTCCTTTATGTTAGTAATGTCGTAATAGTACTGAGTGACAGTATCTGAAAGGCAGGATCTAGTGTAGCTCTGAGCTCTTGGGTCAGCTTTGTGATTGGAAATAGCATGTGCCTCTTCTTGTTTAATTTCAATAAACTTTTACTTTAGAATACTTTTCAATTTACAGACAAGTTGCAAAGATAGCACACAGAGTTTCTTCAAAACCCTCCTCCGTTCCTCCTATTGTTAACATCTTACAGTAATATGACACATTTATCGTAACTAAGGAGCCAACCTTTGTACATTACCGTTAACCAAATTCCACATATTACTTGGATTCCTCTGGATTCCCCCTAATGTCCTTTTTCTGGCCCAGGGTCCCCCCCACAATGCCACATCACATTTGGCTGGCATGTGTTTTTAGCCCCCTGTAGGCTGTGACAGTTTCTCAGACTTCCCTTGTTTTTGGTGACCTTGATAGTTTTGTGGAGTCCCAGTCAGGGATTTTGTGGAATGTGCTTCAACTTGAGTTCATCTCATGCTTGTCTCATGATTGGACTGGGGTTATGGTTTCAGGGAGAAAGACCACAGAAGCCAAGTGTCCTTCTCATCACATCATATCCAGGCCACCTGCCACCACAGTGACTTACCCTGATGATGTTGTTCCTCATCACCTGGCCGATGAGGTGTTTGCCAGGCTTCTCTCAGAAGCTCCTTTTCCTCCCTTTTCTGTACTCCTGGAAATGAGTCCTGAGCACAGCACAAATCAGGGGCTGGGGAGCTAAGCTCCAAGTGACAAATTCTGGTGGCCTTCAAAGTTGGGCTATACTGTCATCTATTCTATGAAATCTTGGCTGACTCTTTTCCCATTTCAGGCAGAATTAGAATCCAATTTAGAAAAATTATACTCATCCTTTAATGTGTGACTCAAGAATCACCCCTATTATTAACATTTGTCTTTTTTCCCTTCCTTCCTTCCTCCTGCCCTCCCTTCTCCCTACCCCTCCCCCATCTCTTTATTTCTGTTTTTCTATAAAAACATAAGTTGAACTCTGTACTTTTGGGACGGATATGAAAAGGTAGACATTGTCATTGTCCTCATGCAGTCTGTAGTCTTTCAGAAAGGACAGACACATAACCAAATAAGAGCAAGCTCCCTCCAGAAGGAACTGTCGGCCTCCTTGGGTGCTCCGTCAAGGCTCCGTGTCCCAGGCTCCATTGACAGAACTCCTCTCGTTGTACAGGAATGCCTCATCCAGCTTCCTGTGTCAGGAAGGAATTGGGAGCTTCTTAAGGATACAGCCGTCTTAGTCATCTCTGAATTTACAATGCCTACAATCATGCCTGGTACATAATGAATGATCAACAAATACTTACAGCAAATCGAAATAAATTGATATAATATATTCTGTCTTGTAGGGTTTCTTGCTACTTGGTGACTTTTTGCATGAGACTTAAATAAGAAACAAGCTTCTGGGTTAAAGCTAGCTCATAGGGAAAGACTGCATTTTATTTTTATTTTATTGCTTTTTCATTTAATAAAAATAGATCCATATCTAAAAAGAGGCAAGGTTTGTACACTGTTGACAAAGAATGGCTTTTTCTGAGTTTTCTTCTGTTTAGAAATTTCCCAGACCTTTCCCATTGCAATGAATTGTGTATCTAAAAGTTATAACTACGTGATGGATTAATATTACGTTTTTTGTAACAGTTATGTTTTTACATGAACCAACAATAAAAATAAGCCTCATATTCTGTGAAAATGGCGCGCAAGTTAATCAGACTCTTACAAAGACTTGAAATAGTGTAAGGAAATAAAAAGTGCAAACCAGAAGTATTCAACTTACTTACTGCATAATTAAGTTTAAAAAGTCCAATCTAGTTGCAGGTTATTGATGACTATTTGTCTGCTGGGCCAGCTCAAGGATCTACTGGAATTGCCAGGGGAAGAATCACACTTTCTTTTTGCTTAGAAACTGATGTTCATTTTCCCTCGGCCTCATTTCCACGTTCTAAGAGTCCGTGCGAGGACAGAGTATGACCGCTTTGTGGCGGTGTGCGTTCTGTCGTGACCTGGGCAGCCAGTCTTCCGCGGAGAGCCGACAGTGGACAACCTCCGGCTGAGAAGTGGAAGTTCAGGAGCTGGCCATGTCAGTGCCCTGAAACTCCTCGGTCGCAGCCTGTATAGCGAGGTCCTTTTCTTCCTTTTCAATCTCTCCAGAGTCTCTGCAGAAGTAGAGACCAGGTGCAATTTTCTGAGGCTGCAGATGGCAAGCTGAGACAAGCTGCAGAGAGGCCTGGGGGAGGGAGGTTCTGCTGTTGGGACGTGCAGCAGAGCCCGCTGTTGGGGGAGCCATGGCTGGGCCTACTGAACCTCCAACTAGTGTGTAAAAGGTGCTGCCACAGTAAAAGAATAATAATAATGCTAGCAGGCACTTATATAACCAAGACTATGAGCCAGGCAGTGCTCTCCCAGCTACATTAACACATCGCGAGCTATTTTCTTCTAATACCGCACACGCCCCCTACCCCCTGCCAAAATCCAAAAGACTGCTAACTCTTAGATATTTCTGCCAAGAATCCATTTTCCTTTCAGGCTCTTCAAAATTCAGCTCTTAGCATACAAGAAAAACAACAACAACAAAACGAGAGCTACATTAAGAGAGGTTATCAGGGACTTTAAAAAAAATTATTTACATCATGTAATGAAACTCATGAAATTTTCTTCTAAGGGTCACAACAGGTTATATGACCAAAAGCCAAAATCAAGTGATCCTTACGAAGAAATCATATAGCAGGGTGGCTCAGTGGGTTAAGCATCTGCGTTGGGCTCAGGTCCTGGGATCAAGCCTGCTGTCAGGCTCCCGCTCAGCGGGGGTTCTGCTTCTCCCTCTGCCCCTCCCCTTGCTCATGCACTCTCTCTCTCAAATAAATAAATAGAATCTTTAAAAAAAAGAAATACCATATAGCTAAATTGTAAATTCCTTTTGGATCTCACAGTGTTACGAAGTTTCCCCCTCACACAGAAGTGAAATTTTCTTCCCTGGAATATCCTTCTTTGTTTTCTATGATCTCTCTTAGAGCGGCTCAAAATGTATTTAAGTAAACATAGCAGTCATTTGTCCTGCATGATGTCCTTTCCTCCTTGCTAAACCTAATCAATTATTAGAGACCTTCTTTACATGAGACTGTGTATATGTATATAAAATATATATTTACAGAAGTGTATGCACCGTGTAGTTCAGAAACGGATATTCTATGAGTGACTCTACAACCATACAGCACTTACATTGACAAAACAGTGCAGTGGACCCCGGTCAATGCCACTATCCTAACAGTGACAGCCTCGTTCCTCCCTGGGGCACAGTCAGCATGCATGTCATTGGAGTTTAGTTTCCCGCAAGTAAATTCCATCACCTCGGTGTTTGTGTCTTTGGTTTGAATTTTTCTTTTCAGATTTTATGGACAATCTGAAAAGCAGTAATCATAGGGGAGATAATGAAGCTTGGTATCAATCAGTGTCCCAGCAGGAAAGAGATGACACCCTCAAAGGGGTAACCAGAGACTAAGTGACACACTATCTGGAAGAGTTAGAAGAGGATTAAGGAAACCAATCAGCCATGGTAAAGCCCCCAGGGCGAAGCAACAAGAGGAAGGTTACCACCCCTAGGCCTGGAGGGTCAAGTGGGGAGCACTGATCAGAACTCAGAGCAATGGCGGCAGACAGGACCTGGGGTTCCAGGGGAGGAGCCATTAAACGCCCCCACCGAACCGCCATCTGTTAGGGAGGGAGCCAGGCAAAGAAAACTCCAGCCTCTCCCCGGCGCTTGCCATCAGGCAGACCCAACAGGAAGCAGAGATCCATGCGATGAAGAAGAAGAGGGCAACTCTCCGGTCCACACAGCAAAGCTGAGAAGGGCAGCCAGGAGATCTGGAAGAGCAGACAGAAAACTCAGTCCAGAACAAAATGCACACACCATGTGCTTCACGAACATCTTGCCAAATCCGCGAATGCATGACAAACGAGGTGCTCTGGAAATATAAGGTATTATAACCAACAGGAGAGCACTCATGACTTCTAGGTTTTTGAAACAGGGAACATGTCACATATTACTATTATCAAAAACTCCCTCTTCCTAGAACGATGTCTTTCTTTTATTAATCAGTGACTATTAAGGAAGAGTCTGATAAGTCTGATTTTCCTCTCCACTAACCCATCCCTAACCCATGCATGGAGGAATTGTCTTCAGAAGGAAGTTTCTAATGCCTTTACGCACCTATTTGTATAAGCAAATGAAATAAACAGAGACCGAGATCTACAAGGCAGACTCCTCTGGCTCAAGTCCCCATTCTGTCACTTGTGTGTCCTACGGTAGGACCCCTACACTCTGCATGCCTCGATTTCCTCAGCTGTAACACAGGGGTAATAATAGTGTCTATCTCTTAGACACCCCTTTGTAGTAACTACCCTGCCTTCATCAAACACTGTTACAGAGCACTCAGTATATTCCATTAGGCAGTAACTTTTATGATACAATTCAAAAGCTCCTGCTTTGATCTATAATCTCTAATTGATCTCATTGCCTGGTTATTAAAATCTACCTTTCTATCCAGCCCCTTCGGATTGACACAGACTCTGTTCTTCAGTTCTGGAGATTGTAACTAGAGTAGGGCTGCCAGATAAAACACAAGATTTTGAAATATAAATAAATACATACAACATACAGATAAAATACCAAGTCAAGAAAATGTGAATTTCAGACAGACAACCAATAATTTTTTAGTATAAGTATGTTCCAAATACTTCATGGCAACCCCAGATTGGAGGCCACCTCTCAAATCACCCTCGAGTCCAGCTTGGCCCCTTCAGTGCCACAGTCTTCTCCTACTCTGGGGCAGCCCCAGGACCTGAGCACGTGCTCACCATCTCTGCTACCCCGGAAGGGAGGTTTGGACAGAAACCCCCACTGGGAATTAAGGGATCATTTTGCCCTCACTTGAAGGCACGGGTATCTTGGTGTCTGTTCTCAATATTGGACTAGCAGGATGAGCTGAATGAAATACAGTGAAAGTTTGATGGTCATCTCTGCTCTCTGAGGATCTTCCAAAATTTCACCTTGGATGTCATGAGAAAGAAGTTTCCTCTTCCATTGCCTGTCAGTGGACTTTCCATAAACTTAAATGGGCTCTCTTTGCTTTGTGAAAGGACGAAAGTAGGGCCAGTCCTTCCAGTTTCTGGTTTGATAAGGACAGTTGTCCCCAACGCCTCTTAATTACACACCGTTCCTCTGTACTTACCTTCTGAATGCTGGCATGGTCTGAGCCATGTTCTTCAGGCCAATGACCTGGATCCAGGTGGCCATGAGGTTGCTGGTCCTACTACAAACACACACTTACGTCCTCTGTTGTATGCTAGAGTAATTAGTTCAATAGCCCATCTCCACTCTCTCCCTCCCACCACACACTGTGACCAGGGCAAAATTCCTACATTCTCTGGATAAGCTGAATGCACATCCTCTATGTTTGTAAGAATTTAAGAGAAGTTTCTACCCTACATTGATGATCATTTTATTTCATGCATTCAAATCCCCTGGCTCTGCCATTTTGTAGCCATTGAACTTGGACAAACTACTTAAGCTCTCCGAGAGGTGTAGAAAATAAAAGCTAACTCGGGGTTGTTTTGAAGCTTAAATACAATTATTTGAAACAATGTCAAGCACATACTAGAGTCCAATACATACCACTGTTTTCACGACTGAGCTTCGGACCTAGATTCACTAGGTTGGTGTGGCAGCCACGGGCTTCCACCCCCATCCCCCCACCCACCAAAAGAGGAACACAGAGGGAGGGAGCCTCCAGCTACCAGTAGTCATTCGAGCGAGGCCGTGCTCTTCCTAGGCAGCCCCCAGCTGACTGAGAGGGCAGGATACTAGGGTGGGACTACTCCTGCCCAAAGTGGGGATCCTCTCAAGGGCACTGTCCCATTTGTGTCATCACCTGCGGTGGCCCAATGCAGCCTGCTTCCTCCCTTTTATCTTCCACAGCCATCACTCCCCCAGTAAACCGCTCACACTCCTAACCCCATCTCCTCGTCTGCTTCCTGGAAGACCTCAACTGACCCAGAGGGAGAGAGAAGACAGACATGTAACGACCCCCTGGAGGAAAGGAAGCGCCCTGTTCCTGGACCTACTCACCAAGGGTCCTTCCATTTAAGATATGGCTTACTGACTAGCAAAGAGTGTCTCTCCTGAAACAGTGGTACCTCACCTAATGACTGCCATGCCACGCCTCGGGTTAGAACCCGAAAACTGAGCTGAGCTAAACTGATGACCCCATCCCAATCAGCTCTTGGCCTCTGAACTCCCAGGATCTGGTGAATTTTCAGAAGCCTGGCAACCACTTCAAATGTTAGGAAGCACGAGAGATTTTTTTATCTAGAACTCCTTCCTGGTTCTTTGTTTTGTTCTCAAAGCTGTCCTTTGAGGAAGGAATTTTTTTTTCGGCTGACGAAACTAAGGAATAGAAGAGTTAAGTACCTCATGCAAGTACTGACATGGGAGAGCATGAATCTGAGAACAGGTCTCTCTGACCCAAACCACTTCTTACACCATTGCCCTTCAGGGGGACTCTGCTACTAAAGGCATCTTAGACTCTTAACTAAATCTCTGAGGCAGGGGCACCTGGGTGGTGCAGTCGTTAAGGGTCTGCCTTCAGCTCAGGTCATGATCTCAGGGTCCTGGGATTGAGCCCCAGGTCCCAGTCCCCTGCTCAGCGGGGAGTCTGCTTCTCCCTCTGTCTGGCCCTCCCCCCTGCTTGTTCTCTCCCGCGCTCTCTCTCTTTCTCTCATAAATAAACAAAATCTTAAAAAAAAAAAAAAGTGCCTGATGATAGTTGGGGTTGGAAAGACAGAAAGGGAACGGTGAGGGGGAAGCATAGGTGTATAAAAGAAAGACTATAATAAAAATACCAAAATATTGGGTGATAGGACTTTGATTATTTTTCTCCCTTCTAGCTTTCTCGTTTTTCCAATATTCTTATAATGAGAATGTATTAATTTTATGAGTTAAAAGTATTCAAATAAACAGCTGCTAATGGTAGTTTCCAAATATAACTTCTTCCTAAACATGCAGTTCCCCTGACTCATTCTTTATTCACCATCGCACAGCAGCCACATGCACAGGAATAACTTTTCCCATATTTGTTATGCATTAAATTGTCAAATACAAGGACTGGCAGACCTGTGCTCAACATAGTGCTTTGGGGATAAAGGTCCCCAATTAATAAGCATTTGAGGACTGACGCATCTTTGTCAGTTGACGCTATTACGATATTGTGTAAATCGTGGCACATTTGTGGTTAAAGGTTATGGTTAATTGTTAAAAAGTTAATTGTTATTGAGTCAATAAGAGATAACACTGTCTCCCCAAAAGAGACTAATTAACTTAGGAAATCTCCGTAAGAACAGATCAAAGAGGGAGCATGTTTATCTCCATAGGACTTTCCATATCCAACACAGGAAGTTCTGGAAGGGCATTCAGCACAGTGGCATGCATACAGAGGTGCATAATAAATTCTGCTCTTGAGAGAGAGAACAGCCCACAAACTCTCATGGCCTAAACTCACCTTAATCAACCTCCTTCTTTTCTTCTATTTGAATCCTTTTCCTTTATCTTTTTCTTTTCCTTTTTCTTCTTTTCCTTTGCCCTTGACTGGTTTTGATCAGTGGGGCGTCCACTCACTGCACTGCTCATGCGTCAGAAAGGGAGAGATCTTCTGTCTTTCTGGAAAGCGTGTTACTTACCCGGGACTCGGCCTGCCGTCTCTTGAGACAAACAGCTGCCTCCACTTTCCAGGTCTCTGTGCGGAAGCTGCTGGGAGGCCTTTGCCCGCGTGTCCATGGGCCAGTGAACCAGGGGGCTCAATTCAAAATTTTCTGTACTTGGAATTTGGTGAGACTTACTGATCACTTAACTTGATATTGATTTTGCTTAAGACAAAAGCTCCTAAGCCTGTAGAGATCAAGGCTGAAAAGAAGTGTGATTGTCTTAAAATAATGGAGAAAAGGGGCAATGAGATCTCATAGCTTCACCTCCTGATGAGGTTGAAGAAATTAAAGCCCAAATAAATTAAACTCATTCTCTCAATGTATAAAGCCGGTCAGTGGCCAAGGCAGGATGAAGACTCAGGAAGCCTGTAAGTCTGGGGGGCTTCCTCTTGGGTCTGTGCCCTGCAGCCCCTCCTAGGGCCATTCTGCCCTACCGCAATCTCAGTTCTCCTGTAAATCCCCAATGTGGGTCCATTAGAAACCAAACGCAAGAGAAAAGCAAACTATGGTCTCAGAAGAACAGGGCTTGGCAGAAGAACAATAGCAGTCAAAATCAGATGGTCTCACAGTATCCTGGGGCACAAATACCTATGAAAATGCCTTTGCGGGGGTGGGGGATAAAACCAGCCATTCTGTAAGCCAATTCTATTGCTTTGGGAGATGGGTACTTAACAGATGGTTGAGAGTAATTTCAGTTCTGTATAGAATACTACGACTCATAATCACAGTAGTAATGGTGATTTTTTTTTAAGATTTTACTTATTTATTTTAAGAGAGCATGCGCGTGCACACATGATGGGGGGAGGGGCAGAGGGAGAGGGAGAAGCAGACTCCCCTGCTGAGCAGGGAGCCTAATGTGGGGCTCGATCTAGGACCCCAGGATCATGACCTGAGCCGAACGCAGACACTTAACCGACTGAGCCACCCAGGCGCCCCAGTGATTCTTTTAATATAAGGTTTTAAAAGTGCTTCATATACCCCATGCTCTATAACAATCCATTTGTCCAAACGCAGCTGCAATCTGTCTCTTTTACTGGAAAAAGAAATATTGGAAACAACAGATGGAAATAACAGAAATGCCCAAACTCCGTCCATCCAGCTGTCTGTACACTCAGCAAGGTGCCAATTTTCTCCCATTCTCAGAGTGTACTCTCTCTGCAAAGGAAGAAGATTCAATGAATGTGTGTCACCATTTGAATAGTCAGACCCTCACTGAAATAATATAGGCGACAAACACACCTTTTATTACCAGAAGTCCTGGCTGCTAGGCTTGTTGTATTCTCCACCTGCATGATAATATACCTGGTCCACTTCTCCTCATCCAGGACAGACACCCTCAATGGCCGTCACCAGCCCTGGCAGCCTCAGAGTCTTCCTTTCCCACATGAATCCACCTGGAAGGCCCCCAAATAAACATACCTTCCCAGGTTCACATACTTGTGCAACTCCTTCCGCCTGCCACCCACATTGTCTCTGGGACTTGCTTTGACCCATGAACCTTAACAACCATGGTGCAAACATGTTTGGTAAGCCCTTGCACAATGGAGTGTTCTCTCTTGGCACATTCCCTCCTGGAAGTCAGTCTCCATGTTGTAAAGAAACTCGGGCTAGACACTGAAGATGAGAGGGAACAAGGAGAGAGACCCGGAGTTTCATTTAGAGTCCACTCTGGTCGAGCCCCCAGCTGTGTGTGACCATGGCAGAATGTCTGCCCCATGAACCCAGTCAACCCACAGGATCACAAGAAGGAATAAACAGCTGTTGTGTTAAGCTGCTAAGCCAAGTGATGGGTTGGCTTGTTATACAGAAATAGATCATTAAATTAGTACATCCCTACTGGTGGTTTTAAAGGCCCCTCTGTATCTTCTACATAAAAGCAGAAATGGAAAAGGGAAATTCAGGCTTAAAATATACTCATTGATTAATGGTTCTACCACTAATTCATGCAGAGCTCCTTACTCAGCAAGCTAGTCCTTTTGTTTCTCTCTCTAATAAATAAGGGTAATAGCAACCAATCCAATACACACTCCCCACGGGAGGTATGAGGTTAGAAGAGATGTATTTATTTGTTCATTCATAACACAATTTGGTCAGGAGAAGATTTAGACAGGTTACAGTAATAGGTAAAATATTTTACATGCTCAATAAGTGAATGTGGTTCATAAATTTCAGATATTATGGTATTTACCAACATATTTTCTCCTCTTATAAACCTATTCTGTTTCCTGATCTTCTCTACTAACATTTATATAAGAAAATTTTGAACTGTTTTATCTAAACAATTCTTGATTTAAACAATAATTGATTCCTTTCCACTTTTTCCCTTTTGAAATAGAAACACTTGACTTTCAACAACACCCGATCGGTTTTGAGGATAAAGGTGAGGTGGCTTCGTTTAGGCACCTGGTGACTGAGGACACGGGAGAGTGTCTAACTTTGGGTGAGCTCTCAGCAACACAAGAGCTGGTCCTAACGATTACTGAAGGTTGTTACAAAGGCGATAACTATTCATCCAACGGCCCCACCCTCATTCTCATCCCTTAGATCCTGAAATAAAACAACAAAAGAAGTAAATTTCGTAGATCAAATAAATGCTTTGAAAATCCACTTATGTCTGACTGTAGAGAGTCTGTGATCTGGCCTGAGATCTGTTTCATTACAGAACGACAAGTCGGAAGATGAGGGAGAGACAAGAAGATCAAAGCAGAGGGAGAAGTTTGGGGGTTCTGGCTGACTTGGTATATGTGTGATTTTTCTGTATGTTTACCAGTAAAACATTTACTAAATAAATAAGGCAAGCCAAACTCATTCCATTGTTCCTGCTACAGGTGATGATGTTTTAGGTATCAGAGTTCTAAGTTCCTAACAAAGACCTCTTGAGACACTTGAGCAGACTCAAAATGGAATTGAGCCCCAGCCGGCCAGGTCTGCTGTATTCTAAATCCATGACAAGGAATAGTAGCCTGGCTTCCTGATTTCCATGGTAGAATGTCAGTTTTGATATTTGCTCCTGAAGCACGCGACTCTCTTCCACCAGCCACGTACAATACGGTACTTGTCTTAACCCCTGAATCAACGATTATCCAGAATCTGTCAAAGTGTGACTGATTCATATGCTACTCCTGAAAGCTTCTGTGCTAAGGGATATTCTCGAATGTCGAAGTTCTTTTTGTGCTTTAAGTTTCAACACTCCAAAGCAGTGTGTTTGGGCTATCAGAACACATGCCCTCGTGCGAATGCTTTCCACGGGGATGGCCACTGTATGCCAAATTCATGTTGCACCTCCAGCTGCTTGACTGAGAGGAAATGTTAGAAACGGCCTTGTGAAAAATGGATGCAAAACCAGGCAAAGACGTCAAGGATTCCCATTGCCATTTTTAGTACATTTTTCTCCCCAGTTCAGGCCAAATCCTAATCAGAAACCACTCTACTAGTGTAATGTGAGAGAACACTGTCTTGAGAAGGGGAATTCAAGCATTCAGTAAGATCACTGCATTCTCTCCCTTTGGAGACCTCCCTGAGATGCCAAATCATAGTAAAGCTACTTATGGTGTTCTGAAGAATAAGGAGAGGCGGGAGATTGGGATGTTTCATGATATCAAGGTAAGATTTCTTCCATGTCACATGAGAGGTGTTTTCGCCAATGGGACCAGAAATATTCAGTCATTGACTGCTACCCCCAGTAGTTCTCCCCTCCCTAGGAATGACCTGGCACTTCTCCCCCTCGTCAGCCAGATGAACCGGGGGGGCCCCCGCCAACGTTGCACACATCTGACCAAGACTGCCGCTGACTGCTGTGTTCTGAATACTTCCTAGGAAAAAGAATACAGGGGAGGCAATGATCTGGGGAGCAATGAGCTGACTTCCAGGACATGAGTGTGGTCAGAATGGCCCCCAAAGATGTCCACATCCTACACTTTAGATTGTGTGATGCTGTGGGTTACATGGCAAAGCAGAATTGAGGCTGCAGATGGAATTAAAATTGCTAATCCACAGACCTTGACAGGGGGAGATTACTCTGAACTCTCCAGGTGGGCCCCACATAACAGTAAATGGGGAAGAAGAGGTGAAAGAGTCAGTGTCAGTGGGTTGCCCTTGAAGAAAGACTGGACTGGCCATTGCTGGCTTTGAAGGTGAGGCACCATCTTGAGCCGAGGAATGGAGGTGGGGTCAGCAGCTGGAGAAAGCGAGAAGATGGCTTCCTTAGAGCCTCCAGGAAGGAACACAGGCCTGTCATCACCGTGATGTGAGACAGGCGAGACCCATTTCTGAATTCTCCCACAACTGTAAGGTAAGAAATCTGTATTGTTTCAAGCACTAAGTTTGTAGTAATTTGCTACAGTAGTGAATGGAAACTGACAGAATGAGTCAAATTTGAAGTATCTGTGGGACGTTCAGGAGGAGAATGAATGGAAATGTGATATTCTGCTCTGGAACATGTCCTCCTTCTAGATGACAAACATTAGGTTAGAGATCGCCAGGTTCCCGACCTCTCCCACATGCAGACTGTGTCTCTTCAGGACTCAGTTGTACTGTTAGGACTCCGTGGGGGAAACTGGTTGGCTGATTGGATTATAGGCAAGGATTCTAAAAATGGCTCTAGATTCACAAAGCTGAGTGTGCTCGTATGAAGCAAGAACTTCTCACAGGGAAGGAGTCAAGGGACAGACACCCTCGCAGCCTCATCCTTGACTTCCACATAGATCTTTGTTGTCTCACTCCAACTCCACCAAAACACCTTCCGAGGCTCAATTCTACCTTCTCGGTGGCCAGCCCCCAGCAGCCCCAGCCGCTCAGGCAGAAGCATCTCTGTTCCAGAGTCAGCCTGTGCAACTGCTGGAGTAATGCATATTGTTTTGCTTTTATAAAAATGACTGGAAATGAAAAATAGATGTGCTATTATCCATTAAAAAGCAGAAGGCTCACAAAAATTAGTAGGGCTGAAGATGAGAGCCATTAGGGGCCGATCGTTGAGTTAATCACCTAGGCAGTCTGCTGTGAGAGAAATGAACAGAACATGCCAAAGAGACCAGTCAGAGTGGACGTTTACTGAGCACTTCACATCATAACACCACTAGACTACTGACGTAGGTGCCAGATTTACCCTTTACAGATTCTAAAGTTTAGACACAGAAAGTTTAAATTGCTTAAGGAATCACAACCAGTAAGTGGCAGAGCCAGGATTTAAGCCCAAAGAGCCTGACTCTGGAGTCCAGCCCTCTCCTCCTCTGCCCTCCCATCACACCATCCCCTCCCTGATGTCAGGGGCCTCTCTGACCTCCTTTCCCTACCTCCTCCCCTCCTCTAGGTCATCTTCTGCTCCTCTCCCTGTACTACTTTGGTCCTGTCCACACTGGCCTCCAGGACATGCCAGAAACTTGCTCTGCCTCAGGGCCTTTGCACCTGCTGTTCCCTTCGGAAAACTTCTCTCTCAGATACTTGTCACTCTCTCACCTCTTTTAGGTCTTATGTTTCCATGAAGTGCGCCCTGACCCTTTAGAGGGGCTGGGTGCTCTGTCAGTGTATCCTGGGAAGGCCTATCCTAGACATGGAGGCAAACAGGGGCTGGTTGAAGAGAAACTTCCAGATCCCTTTGAGCTGGGATTAGGCTGTCAATGGAAGCCAGTGAGGGTGGAGCTGGGTTTTAGCACTTTGGGACATATGCTGATGGCCAATCATTTTAGTTGCTCTCTGCACAGCAATCCAGTGCATTGTGGCTCAATGTTCAGTGGATACGAAAAGTCAAGGCTGGCCCCGGAGGCACTGTGGGGAATGAGGTGGACAGGCCCATCCTTCACTAGACGACCAGGAGCCCTCCACCCTTGAGGCTTAAGGGTAGAAGCAGGATGACACCTGGCCTCCCAGGTTGGTCCTGTTGTCAGGGCCCCATTCCGTGGTGTAGGGCTGCATTCCGGTGTCATCTGACGATGACTACAAGTTCACATATACCGCATGGGCACCCCTAGCCCTCAGACATGGGCAACTCTGAGCTTTGCTGGCCTTCCTTGTTAAGCTGATGGGGCTCGTGGCACCTTCTAATCCCTTCCATGGCCACTACAGATCTTGGCCATTTACCCTACATGTGCTCCACACGTGCACATGTATTCTCATGCAGGATTCAAACAGCCCGGGGAGAAAAGCTGTACTTCCACACGTAAGGAAACCAAGGCTCAGATCTAGTGACCAACCCATCATCACACACCAAGTGCTTCTCTGAGCTTTGACTTTTGGCTGCAAGAAGTGTTCCTGTGAGAGGGGCACCTGGGTGGCACAGCGGTTAAGCGTCTGCCTTCGGCTCAGGGCGTGATCCCGGTGTTCTGGGATCGAGCCCCACATCAGGCTCTTCCACTATGAACCTGCTTCTTCCTCTCCCACTCCCTCTGCTTGTGTTCCCTCTCTCGCTGGCTGCCTCTATCTCTGTCGAATAAATAAATAAAATCTTTAAAAAAAAAAAAAAGTGTTCCTGTGAGGGACACACACGGGCCACCAGCACACCATCCATTACAGACAGAGTCAGAGAGGGCTTATATCAGACTGTGACCCCAGAATTCTCAAAACCCCATATTCAATAAGCATTTAATGTTGGTTAGGGATGATTCCCAAAACGCCTCTGGGAGCACGCCATATGCTTACCAACCAGCCTGCTTTTGGATGTGGCTAAACTTTTACTCACTTCCAGCGACATTCTTTGGTAGAAAAGGCAAGTGCAGTTATATCCATAAGTCAGAATTTATTTCATACCACCTCATTTATAGCACTTTCGAGGACAACGTTCTGCTCAACATCATTACACTTGAACACAGAGCAGCACGACTTGGTAAGGCACCAGGTTACGACAGTCTGGGGAGAAGACCGTGCCTGCGTTTCGGCTTGTAGTAACTGCGTGGTTTCTCCTGAAGTCTGTCAAGCACAGAGAACAGTATTACAAAAGGTTTGTTTCCACAGACACGGTAAAAGGTGATAAAACAGGTTGGAAGTATACTGTATTTTTCAATTAGGACTGGCCTACACTGTAGGAGTTCAGCTAAAGTGGCATTTTCTAAAGCACAACTCGTAAAATCTTCTCTGCAAAACCAAGCTCCAAGTTGAACAGTGTCTCAGCTTTGAAGTGGATCGACTCTATGTTTAACTCAAGCACACACTTTTACGAGCTTTTCTGCCCAATCACACAAAGAAACAAAAATGGAGGAAAACCTGATATACAATCGATCGTACCTTCACTAATCTGTAAAATGCAGCAACATGTTAAAAACGGTTGTGTTTAAATGTCAACCCTCTAGGGGCGCCTGGGTAGCGCAGTCGGCGTGATCCCGGCGCTCTGGGATCGAGCCCCACATCAGGCTCCTCCGCTGGGAGCCTGCTTCTTCCTCTCCCACTCCCCCTGCTGTGTTCCCTCTCTCGCTGGCTGTCTCTCTGTCACATAAATAAATAAAATCTTTAAAAAAAAAAAAAAAAAAACGTCAACCCTCTAGATTTTTAGCGCTAATGGTACAGATCGTATCAAGTTGGGTTAAAAATAAACCACTTGAGTAAAGCTCTCAGAACTGGGCCACACAGGTGCTCCACGGCCAGCTTTCCACCAGTGGCCCCCAGGCAGAGGGGGCCGTGGCCCTCACCCCAGGGAACCAAGAGCAGCTCCATATGCTGTCGCGTGCATTGAAATTTTCCAAGTCTTGTGTTCTATCTTAAAAAATTAATTTGCATTGTACTCCATGACATTTGCTTAAATATAAAAATATTGTTTAAAATTGCTCACCAAGTAACTCTCCCACCGCTCCCACCTCTGCACCCAGCACAGGCAGAGCCCAGCCTGGGAAACTGGCTGCTCACAGACAGGTGAGCCAGGCAGGCCAGCTTAGAGCCTGTTCGGAGCATTTCCACAAATGACGTAATTGTAGTCACTCAGGCTATAACTAAATGCTTTGGGAAGCTATGACTGATATCAATTTCAGTAATGAAAAATAAATAGTGAACAATCCATGTATTTTAGTTTTTAAACAAAGAAATCAGTTAATTTTATTTACTAACACAGATCAAAGAAGCCCCTAACCCAATCCTTTACTTCTTTTATAGGAAAACACAAATTCGCTTTTTTAAATATAAAAAAGAAAATGCAAGACCCACAGAAAGGTAAGACTTTTCCATCCACTGGCTCTACAGAAGTTTCCCTAGTTACTGAATTGGTTTTGGTAAATCTGCTTCACCCACTGCAACCGGACATTGTAATTCACGTGGTAGGCTACCTCTTGGCATCTCAGAAGCACAGCCATCACAAAGTAAAAAAAACCGACTCTTCTGATATGGAACTTTTTTTCTCCAGAAGATGAAGCCCTAAGAACTGCCACCTTGAAGAACACAAGTGTTTCACAAGTATATGGTTTTCTGGCTGTCCCCCCGCAAGGACGCAGCTGCGGGAGGGAGCTGTGGTCCGCACACGAACCCCGCTCCTGGCCGGGCCACAGCAGACCGCCCCGGGCGCCCTATGACTCGCAGCCCTGGTCTCTGCGGCCAGCTCCCTGAAAGGCATCTGTGGCTTTGCCCGGTTGTTTTAACAGGTTTCAAGAGACACTCAGTTTAAAACAGGTTTTAAGAGATGTTCGTGTTTTAAGATGGTTTCAAAACTGTGTCAAGATATACTTAAAATCATAACCGAGTAGGATATAATCAAAAAGAGATCTGTTCAAAAAAGTAATAAAAAGAGGAAGCTGAGCTTCCCTCACATCTGTTTCTGCGGCCATGTTTTTTCTCATTAACTGTTTAAAAGTCTGAATCAGCAGCAAATACAGCCACATACATGTGTGTGTGCATTTTGGCTGACTTAAGGGGAAAAAAGTACATTTTGTCTCCTACAAACATTTGCTGCAGGCCTTTCAAGAGTGTCCACTTCCCTGCAGATGGGATAATTTAAATAGTTTGGAAGTTTTCAAACAATTCCGATAGACGCTCCCTAGTGTTCTGACTACCGGGGATCTAGGCAGTTTGGTGCACACGTACAAACAGCAAACACCACATTCTGATCTCGACGTGAATCACTCCCTCAAGAAAACGTAAGCGCTTCTGACTAATCCTTGCTTTACTCCACATGGCATGTTGGCTATGCTTATACGATGTCAACACAACTGGACTAAGAATGAAAAATCCCAATAACCAATTTTTTCCTTTTGGTGTGCGCAGTGCTGGAGAGTTCCTAGGATGTTCTCTGCTGGCTGATTGGAGATATTAAGCAACCAGGTATTAGCATACGACAAAAGGGACTGGTTTGAGGTGTTGTTGGCAGAGGTCTCTCCTTGTTTTCTCAAATTTTAGTTCCTTAAAAAGTTTTTTAAAAGTGTGCGGAGTTTCAGAGCTAAGACTGATTCTCACCACAGCTGGCCTGGGGACGTAACGCACTTGCAGGAAGGAGCCCTTAGTCAAAGGAGGGTTAACCACACCGTTTCTTCTTTTGTTCTTCTGTACACTGTAACGTAGCAAAAAAAAATTTCATTCTCGACACCCAGATTTGAGGTGTCTTTTCCATATTAGATATAAATTAATCCAGAGGTCTAGAGCTCTACGTTTCCAGAACTATCTTGCATAACAAGTCATTAGCTCAAACAAACAAGGATATCAAAGGCAAGAAAGAAGACAGACACGGAGAGCTCCACCTGTGACACACGCATGTTCCCTATACACGTTCTATACGATGAGAGGAGCCGTTCAGCTAATATAGCTTCTACTGAGGGCCTCATCCCAAAACCGCCCTCCTGGGTTCCTGGCCGCGTCATACGAAGCAGCAGTACTTCCTCCACCAGGACTTGGAGAGGTTTTTCATTTTGTCTGGAGTCCTGCTTTTGGACTTCTTTGGCTGCTGCTGAGTGTCCGAGTACTGGATGCCCGCGACGATGGCCGCGTCGAAGACCTCTTTGAGGTTTTTCTGAGTCAAGGCCGAACACTCTATGTAGGAGGCGGCTTTGATTTCCTCGGCGCACAGCTTGGCGGCCTCCTCAGGCACGGGCTTCTCTTTGCATTTGTCCAGCTCAATAAGGACCTTGACGTCTTCTCTCAGATCCGACTGAGTTCCGACGAGGATGATGGGGGCTTTGGGACAGTGGCATCGAATCTCCGGCACCCACTTCTCGCTGACGTTCTGGAAAGAGGAGGGGCTCACCACGCTGAAGCACAGAAGAAAGATGTCCGTGTTGGTGTAGCAGAGAGGCCTGAGTTTGTCAAACTCATCCTGCAACCAATCAAAGCACCCCAAAGTTACCTTTTAAATCCAGTCTCATCAGCAAAGAGACCACTTTACCATTTTTTTTCTTGCAAGGGTCTGGCAGGTGTGATTATGGAGGGAAGGGCCAATGCCTCGGAAAGCCATCCTGCTGCTTACCTCCGTGGGGCTCGCACTGCCAGCCCCACGAAACCTGGCCGGTGCGTTCAATGTCTGCATCAGTGCCCACGACCCTCCGGCAACTTACCCCAGAGAAAGTACTTACAGCAGGTGAGTTGTAGAAATCAAATTTACTTTATCTACCCTTCAGCCTACAGAAACCCAGATTTACTCTTTCAACTCGGGTATTTAGCTATTCTTCTAAAATTGAGACGGCAGCCACACGGATCCCCAAGTTTCCAATCTGACCCCAGTGAACCCCAGTCTAAGCCTGCTTCTCTCTTCAAGAATCCAACCCTGCCCATCCTCATGACAGCTTTGAGTGACGCCCACCTCGTCCCATCTGCACCGCACTCAGGGCACGCACAGGGCACTGAGTAATGTTAATCAGACACAAGGACAGACCCAGAATTGGAGCTGAGGACCTCTGACAGGCCACTCTCCTTGGCAATTCGGAGAGCCTATGCCTCTCCAAGTCACTTACAACAACGTGACTTACAATGTCACACTGGCTAATACTTTCTCATTCTTGCTTGATTTATCTCTTTCTTCTTAATTGTTCTCTTTTTCTCCCTCCTCTCTTCCTTTCCGAACCTCCTTACCCCTTCTTTTTTCCCTGCAAATACCAGGGAGCTCCATGCAGTTTTGGGAGGATAAAGGACCCGAGGAAGGGCATACCCACCCTACTCTCAAGGTACAGGGAACTGGATGCAATAATTACAGTCGTGCTGGTGAGTACCTGCCACAGTCACCCACTTCGCGGAGATGTACGCTGGCCACTGGGCACCGTGCAGGGCCCGGGGGATTCGGCTGGGGACAGACAGACCCGGCCTCAGCCCTTGTAGAGCTGTCTGTCTCCAAATCAGCATTTCTTCATAGTCCCCTGCAGCGCCCTATGCAATGAACTAAAAGCTTTCACTCAGCCCTCTCACAGGAAAATATTTATATCATCTCATTCCTATTTAAAATTTCTATCTGTGGGGGCACCTGGTTGCATCAGTCAGAAGACATACTACTGTTGATCTCGAGGTCGTGAGTTCAAGCCCCACACTGGGTGTGGAGACTACTACACAAAAATTAAAAAACTAAACTTTGAAAAAATAAAAAAAAAATAAAGTAAAATAAAATTTCTACCTGTGGGTGCCAGCCTCGCACAGGTGTCCTATGACAGACAACTTCCTAGTGGCATGAAAAAGTGAAACGCCATCCAGGTTTTCAGTACGCCGTTGGCATAGCCTGATTATTATACAAACTCCTCTTTACGTGCACAGTATTCTGCATCTGTGGCCATTCTGCAGGTGTAAAGGAAACCTGGATCTGTTTTACTTGAAGGCACTTTCTTCATTTGTGGCTCCATATTTCAGTTGTAGGGCACCAACCAACCACCAGGGTTGAAGTCAACCGGCTCGAATGCTCAGGAACGAATCTGGCATTTCGTCACTGCCGCTTGTCAGACTTCTATACACGACGGTTAAAAAAGAACAAGTTGGCTTTCTTAGTGCCAACTTTGAGCTGAAAGAATAAACACAGAAACTCCACCAGGTCGACGATAGCCCAGCAAAGAAGATCTTGTAAGAAAACATTCCCTCTGTTCTCAGAGGCCTCAAAGAAGCACACAACTGAGCCCCGTGTAAGGTCAGCTCCCTCGGGCAGCTGCAGCTCGCTGTTAGAAGTCAGTCACCCTTGGCCGTGCCCTGCGAGCCAGGGTTGCATTACCAATAAAAAGAAAGGCAAGCTCGGGGGCTGGGCCTTGTGACAGGGCTTTGGAAACCCGGCTCCCCAGACCTCTTGAGATTCTGGCTGAAGGATTCAGGGAGCCAAGCAGAAATCAAACCCTCCTCCTCTCTAACAGAAACCTTAGATACTGCCGAAATCAACACAACACACATACACCTGACGAGGTCCACTGGAATGTACCCTCAAGGAAAGGTGTTCTGAGGCCTGGTGATTTGCACGCACCTGCCAGGTCTTAGGGGAAGACACACAGAATTCAGTGAGGGACAGGGCGTGCCGGACAGGCCGCTGAGTAGTAGTGTTGGTCAAGCTGCAACCTGATTTTTTGGTTTTTTTAGCACAGAGATTTTTTCCAAGAGCCTCATGGGTCAAAAGGCTGAGGAATTTTCAGCTTTTCCTGGCAATTTCAGTGACAGTCCCTTCTCTTATGCCAAAGGTACGTTCTCAAAGTCCTCGGTCTCTGATCTATTTTCATTTGAGAAACACTGTGAGTCCAGTGTTAAAGACTCCTTTTAACATTTTCTATGCTCACCTACCTCCCTAACAAGAAAACCCAAAGACACGAAAAGCAATTTCTAGTTATTCAGCCAGTGGAGCTATATTCTTGCTCTAAGCTTCCATATGAAACCTGCATGTGGGCCCCAGGTTAGGGCTACCTGTGCTCATGCTCCCCTGAAGCTGGAAACAGAGGTCACACAAGTCACTTTAAGCCCACAAGGCTATTCTGAGGACCGCCTGGAGGAGATGGGCACTGGCTGAGTCAACATTAGGAAAATACAGCAGGTGTCAAATCAAGTCCCTTTTAAAAGGTTGTTTATCAGATCTGGACTAAGGAATCAGGAAGGTGGAAAGAATTACCACTCTGACTGGCTTTGCTATTAGTCAGAGTAAGTCCTAACGGATACTTGGCGAGTAGGGAAAAGAAGTGATCTTATCTTACCAGCTGTGTAGTTTTCATAGTTTTTGAAATTGGTTTATTCATTCGTTACATAATAAGGTATACTGTACTAATACATCAGTAAAAAATACAGTAAAAGTCAATGAAAACATCACTGGGAGACTAGAAGAATAATTTCCAAATGAACGAAAACTTACCAACTTGCACCAAAGTTCTTTTATTTCCCTAATTTTAAAATTTTTTCACGAAAATATCTCCAAAATTATTCTTGTGCTTCCCCAACTTTTAAACAGACCACACTAAGGAAAAAGTCAAATTCTACCTCAGTAATTCAGGATCATTTCTCAAAGTTTTTCTGATCACAGTCCTACGCCTCTTTCAAAACTGCCCAGTGGTTTTCTCCCAGACCCACCTGTCCTGCACCCAAGCCAACACTGCCTTCCTCCCTACCGCACTTCCCTGGTTTCTTTCACAAGTTCTACTAACTGGCTTATCTTCCCTACAGATTGTAAGCCTTCCGAGGAGTAGGCCAGGACTTAAGTCTGCATTCCCCAGGACCCAGCACTCCACTATAGGCATCCGTATAAACCCTAGGCCTAGAACCCCAACTTAGGAAGCCGTGTCTGACAAAAGTCAACAGCTACCAGGAGAGCCCCATTAGTGGGCAGGGATGTGCACTGACCTGCTTGCTCCTCCCCTCAAGGGTCCCCAGTAACTGTGCCTTCTTGGCTTCCTGTCTCCGGTCTTATTGTTGGGCTATTCAGCTGCCCCTTCTTGCATCAGCAGGAATGCCTACATTTATCAACGTGCGACTCTGACCCCATTTTAAAGATCAGAAAATCAGACACGTAGTAGGAAAAAGATTCTTACTTTATACAAAGCAATTAAGCTTTCATGACAAGTACCAGGAGGGCATTCAGAAAGAGTCAATATGAGAAGAGCAGTGTTCCTCTGAGTTCTCTTTTCCACAGGCAGTAAGACACACCCTGGGTTGCCACTGAGGGGGAAGTAGACGTGCTCCAGGGCAGAAGGGGCAGAAGAGGCAGGGCCGCCACTCATGCCACTGGGCCACAGCCAAACCGCGCTGAGCTGGGGACCAAAGCTGCCCAGTCTTGTGCCACCTTGAGTTTTGAAAAATAAACCTGTGAGTTTGCGGTCCCAGGGTAGGTAAGCAGTTTGGATGAGGCACTTAAGAATACTGGAAACCCAGCTTCTTAAACACAGATGGTCATGGGACAACACCTCAGAAAGGGAGGTGGGCACTTCTGCGTGACTACAAAGGGCCCCTCGGCATTTCCTCTCACTCTAACAAGGAAAGACTCCATGTTGATGAACTGTCACTTTGACAAACTCAAGAGCTGGCACCCTGGGTTTTCACAGAGAACAAGGAGACCTCAGTGACGAGCACTGTACGAAGGGACGACTGGGTGATGCTGAGTCCCTGGAGCTCATCGGGGGACACCCCAATCTCTGTCCCTCCCTGGGTGTGTCATCCAAGTGCTGGACCCTTGAGACAAGAAGAAACATTCACGATTTAGAAAGACTAAGTCCAGGTTCATTCATTCCCCCAGCTCAGGAGAGCTTTGACCACTGTATCAAAGAATGGGGTGTCCCTAGTGAATCAAACCAGAGCTTAGGGAGGGAAATATTAACACCCACTGACGAACTCCATCTTTTGGGCGGGGGGTGCCTGGATGGCGCTGTTGGCTGAGCGTCTGGCTCTTGGTTTCAGCCCAGGTCTTAATCTCAGGGTCATGGGATTGAACCCTGTGTCAGGGCTCCACACTCAGCGTGGGGTGGGCCTAAGACTCGCTCTCCCTCTCCTTCTGCCCCTCCCTACCATGCTCTTTCTCTCTCTCTAAAATAAATAAAATCTTTTTTAAAAACCCTCCATCTTTTTCTTGAGCAAATTTCACATTTGGCTTGTTGACTTCTAATAACATGATTCTATCACCAACTTAGAGAAATGATCACAAAGCATCATTGATCATTTTTAATAAAAACGAGATAGTAAATAAGATCAGAAACGCCTGTAAGAACTCCTGTTGTTGACCCTGTTGCCCCCCTGTCCTGACCATGTGAAGCTGGGCCAAACCCCGTTTTATGAGTGCACAGCTATCTCCCCCTCCCCGCCAGCCTCGGAGAGGGGCAGGGCTGGGGCCACTTGTGAGGCTTTAGAATGACCCAGTTACGGAGCGGAGCGAGGTTATTCTGAGGCCTCTAAAGGGCTGGCCCCCTTCCCAGCACCGAGGCGCGATGGTCCACTAACCTGTCCGGCAGTATCGCAGAGCTGGAGTCTCACAGGCCGGCCGTCCACAGACACCACAGCTTAGAAACAAGACAAAAACAATGATCAGGGGTGTCTTTTAATTCCTTTCAAAAATAATGGTTTCAGCTGCAACTACCCTTCTCCCTCCAAACCCTTCAGCTATTCTGGGTCCCCTAATGAATTAAAGACTTGCCTAAAACAAGGAGGCCCCATGGAGGCATTTTTGTCTACAAACCCTCGAGGGCTGGCAATTCCCTGCACGGCGGGGGCTGAAGCTGCAAATCCCTAAGCCATTTGAGGGCACCCCAGAAGGGCCTACACTTTTCGCCCAGTCCTGGAAGATTTATTTTCCTGTCACACTCGGTTCAAAAAACCTAAAAACAACACTGGGGGGTAAATGGGAACCAACCTCGCCATTTTAACTCAGTGGAAAAACCTCACAAATAATTCTGTTTTCCCTTGGGAAATGTTCCAAGACTTCATGGTTTATCATAAAATTGTAGCTTGTTTTGAGAACATGAGCAAACACAGGCTGCCTGCATTGTCCTGTTTATAGAAGAGGGCACTGCTTATCTCACTGTGTCAGCTCAAAGGGAGGATTAACACAGAAAAGAAAAGAAAGCCTGCCCACCTTTCCACTGGGATGGGGTACTTGGCAGGGGTCTGCCCTGGGGCACAGCGTGGAGGTTTCTATTTGAATTCAACACTCAGGTCCTTCTCAGTGCAACTTTCTAAGTTGCTTTTAAAGTTTACACTAGTCAGCTGAGAGGGAAAAGGAGGAAAAAACAAAACCATTTGGGTGGAAACCCATTAGTACAGCAGTTTTATTCAGGGTACCTTAGAGGTGGAAGAAAGCAAGCCTTTGCCATCGCGACTTTCTAAGAGGTCAAGAAGCATTTTTTTTGTTCTTTTAAGAGCTAGAGAGTGTTTCACATTAGCCTCTGTGGATTTTAACTTTTCAGTAAATCTCAAAAAGACCTGAAAAATCCTTTATCTTTGTTTCCACCACACCAAAAAACATAGCACACCATACATAAGAGCTGTAAAGAGCTTAAAGAGACACTGAAAAGACACGAAGAATCAGAAACAGAGCCAACGGGGGAGATGGAAGGGGGAGCAGTGGGAACAGGGGAGACGGATTCAGAAGAAATCGCGTTTACTCTCCAGGTTTAATCCAAACCTAAGCCCTCAGTGCTGTTTTCAGTAAATTAACTATTTTCTGCCGCCTCTGTGGCTCTTCAAAGTGGAGACACTCCTCGTGAGGGGAGCCGCCAAAAGGAAAGGACTGACTCTCAGGGCCACAGGTAATGGCACCTGCGCGTCACCTTCCCACTGAAACTCGGCAGCAGCGCCAGCAACGTCGACCTGACGCAACTTTCTACGCAGGAAACTGACCAAGCAACCTGAACTCGACCTGTTGGTTACTAAATTGCCGTACCATTTCTTTTTGCACAGGCTCTGTCTCCCGTACCCCGCCCCCTCCGCAGGGCTCCGGTTTGGGGGCTCCCCGTTGCCCCGCGGGTCCTCAGGTGGCTCCGCGCTTGCCCCGTCCCCGTGGCTCGGGAAGGTCCTGCGCTCCGCGCCCGGTCCGCTTCCCAGCTGGAGCCCGGCCGGGCCCGCAGCCTCCTCGGGGACCCGCGACCCTCACGCCGCGCTCCCCTCCCTTCGACACCCGGGCCGTCAGCACCGCGCCCGCGGACGGCGGCCACGCGCCCCCTCCCGAGAAGCGCCACCCGGCCCGGCTCACCCGAGAAGTTGTCGAAGGCGGTGGGGATGTACTCGGTGGGGTAGCCGTTGGTGGTGTAGCTCACCACCAAGCTGGTCTTGCCTACCGCGCCGTCGCCGACAAGCACGCACTTGACGCCGCGCCCCTCGGCACCGCCCGCGCGCCCCCGGCCCCCCGGAGCCCCGGGCCCGCGCCCCCCGCGCGCCCCGCGCTCCCGGCGCGGCGGAACGGGCGGTGCCTCGCAGCGGCCGGGAAATGCGGGGTCCCCCTGCTGCGGGGGCATCGGTGCGCGGGTTCGGGCGTGCAGGCGCGGGCGAGCAGGGCCCGGCCCGACCGCCCCTCCGTCCCGGAGCCCTCCGGGAGGGAAGAGCTGTCAGCTACCGCTGTGGCCGCGCGCCCGGCCCCCGAGAGCAGCGCTTCCAGGCCGCACGCTCCCAGACAAAGGCGGCCGGGGAGGGTCCCGGCTCCGGGGTCGGGCGGCGCCACCTGGCTCTGCTCCGCGCGGTCAGAAGACTGCGGGCCGAGCGCCGTGGAGCCCGAGCGCTCTGTCTCCTCCCGGCTTCCCGGCGACACGACGCGTGGGGGGCGGGCGGGGAGGGGAAAGAGGCGGGTCCGGCCCGGCCGCTGTGTGCCCGCGCCGAGGCCACAGCGCCCCCCGCCTGCGCGCCGGGCCCCTGCACCCGGGCCAGAGGCGGTGCTACGCCGGGCAGGAGGGGAGTGCGGACGCCGGCTCCGGGCCCGAATACCCGCTGCGGGGCGGTAGGAGGGGCGGCAAACACCGCTCTGGGGATGGACCCGGAACACCCGTTCCGGGGCGCGGCGCCTGGAGGAGCCGGGTGGCCGAGGGCAGCATCCTCCCCGGCGCCGAGACCGACTCCACCGCCCGAGTGGCCGAAGCGGTTCCGCCTTGTTGCGCGCACGCTGGCGGGGGAGCCTGAGCTTCCTCCTGTTCCCTCGCTCCCCGCTTCCCCCTTCTCGGTCGCAGCCCGTGCTCTGGGGCCCCTTGCTGGCCACAGTGCTCCACCCAAGGGGAAATGAAGTGTCTTGGGGACGTGTCTTTTAAAAGGCAACTTTTTAAAGTCTACCTACAGCCTATCATGTGATTTTTCTTCTAAAATAATTTATCTTCATATCATTTGGGAGCAAAATGATGTCAGGTCCTGTGTTAATGCTCTTTTGGCATGCCGTGAACCAGCAAATTAATTTATAGACCCAATTTCTTCTTTTACTTAAATGTAATTTGGTGACATTAATATTAATGGAGGGAAGGGGGTGCCTGGGTGGCACAGCGGTTAAGCGTCTGCCTTCGGCTCAGGGCGAGATCCCGGCATTCTGGGATCGAGCCCCACATCAGGCTCTTCCGCTATGAGCCTGCTTCTTCCTCTCCCACTCCCCCTGCTTGTGTTCCCTCTCTCGCTGGCTGTCTCTATCTCTGTCGAATAAGTAAATAAAATCTTTTAAAAATATATATATTAATGGAGGGAGGGATTCCATTTACCCCTGACTTCTTCCTCTCTGCCTTCCTCCTACATTTAGCAAACAGTCCATTCAGAAAACAGCGAAGCCTCTCTGGGTCTAGCCAGGACACAAAGGCTCCTCAGGGTGCACAGTGTGGTTTGAGAAGCGGCACATACTATTAACATGAATACTGATGCTACAACAACAATAACAGTAACAGCAATAGCCAATACATATTGAGCCTTTATGTGCCAGACACTGTTGTAAGCACTCTGCCTGAACTAATTCCTTTAATCTTAACATTACTTATACCCATTTTACAGATGCAAAAATCTCAGGGACAGACATATTGAAGAAGCGCTCAGGGTTGACCAGTTCATCAAGTGGCAGTGACAAGATCCAAACCCAAATAGTCTACCTCCAAAGCCTAAGCTCTTTTTTTTTTCTTTTCTTTTTTCTTCCAAGTTTTTATTTAAATTCCAGTTAGTTAACACACAGTGTAATATTAGTTTCAGGTATAGAATTTAGTGAGCAGAGACTAGATCTAAACCAATTTCCTGAAAGCAAAAAGAAGCTGGTGTGATAAACTCAGACTTGGGAATGCAGAGGTCGATTTATCAAGAGGCTAGATGCATGAACCCAGGGCCCCTCACTTGCAGAGAACCTCTTCCAAGGCCCTAGGGGCCCTGGCAATGTGAATTGTAAATTTTTCAAAATCACATTTTTTTAAAGATTTTTGTATTTATTTATTTGAGAGAGAGAGTGAGAACATGAGCAGTGAGGAGGAGCAGAGGGAGAGGGAGAAGCAGACTCCCTGCTGAGCAGGAAATAATATATTTTAACCACTACCAGTTAAGTCCACTGTCTCAACTCTAACTTCCCCTCATGTTGAGCGGCTTTGAAGTGTCCATGGACTTTTTAATCAAGGAAAGTGAAGTTGGAGACACATTTTGTTTGGGATTAATGGGTACAGAGCCAGGACTAGGCCGAGGTAAAGGAGGTGCCAAGGGAGCAAAATTTAGGGAGGCCAACCTTGCATTTGCATGACCCTGCAAATGAATGACCCTTTACCTTTTGAGCCTCAGGCACGGGACTTGCTTCTCCCTAGCCCCTGACCCCATGGGATGTATTTATGTGGTTTTATAGTTCCTATGTGTAATGTCATTGCTAGCCATCCAGGTGTATAAATGGCTACCAACAACACACTTACTACCCTCTGTGGTGGGGTGCTGGTGTCCACCTGAACTGTTCTACATTCCCCAGCACTGGAAGGGTTCCAGTAGCAAAGGAGTAACCACAAATTTTGAGACGGAGGGAGCCAGAAGCCAGTCTGTGGCGATTTTTTACATCATAAAACACACTATTGTAAGTGTTGAGTACTAGGGAGAGTTTGAATCTCTGGACTATACCTGGTCAAAATGGGAGTTCTGGGGCACCTGGGTGGCACAGCGGTTGGGCGTCTGCCCTCGGCTCAGGGCGTGATCCCGGCGTTATGGGATCGAGCCCCACATCAGGCTCCTCCGCTGGGAGCCTGCTTCTTCCTCTCCCACTCCCCCTGCTTGTGTTCCCTCTCTCGCTGGCTGTCTCTGTCTCTGTCGAATAAATAAATAAAATCTTTAAAAAAAAAAAAATGGGAGTTCTCTCCCATCAGGAATGTACTCTAAATGCAGCACAGACAATTACAAATGCATCATACATTTTTGGAGGAAATCATATGAAATAGAATAGATAGGATTTCCTATGTCTGTAAGGACAAAAACCTGTACCGGTATCACAAACAGCAAGTTCCCCTGCCTGTGAAGTCCGTTTCTATTCCTCTCATGGAAAATGCTTTACCAAGTTACAAAACTGAAGAAGTGGTCAAAAGGTATGCAGCTAGGGGATAAGGGGAGATATTGTTCAAGGGCACAAAGTTTCAGTTACAAGGTAAATAAGTTCTGGAGATCTAATGTACAACCATGTGACTATAGTTAACAACACTATATCGTATACTTGAAATTTGCTAAGAGGGTAGATCTTAAATTTAGCACCACACACACCACACGAAGGTAACTATGTGAGGTGATGGATAATGTTAATTGCCTTGATGGGGGTGACTATTTCACAGTGTATCTATGTATCAAATTATCAAGTTGTATACCTTAGATATACACAATTTTTAATTGTCGACCATACCTCAGTAAAGTTGGAGGAAAAGGATATGCAGCTAAAAAAATATTAGAAAACAGTATGGAGAGGTGTGTCAGGCAGTTTATTAAAATGCTTTTTTGTGGATTTTTCTTGAAGTTTATGGTATTTGTTGGCCTTTTAAGTTTTATAGCTTGTTGTGTTGCATTTCTTATTTCAAATAAATATTTATTTTTATACCTAATTGTCTAATTGGTAGTCTTTCTCTTAAAGAAGGCCCTCAAAGTTAAGAAGCTTTTAGGCTGTACAAAATTTTGCTGTACCCCTATTTTGGCCATATGTTAGTTTTTGTACCCTATAGCTTCTGGCTCCTGCTTTATTCCCTTTTTCAAAAAAAAAAAAAGTTTTATTCAATTTATTTAAACTGAAAAAAAATTCACCCTTTTCTCCCACCCCACGCCGCCCCCACCTCTTGCAACCATCAATCTTTTCTCTGTATCTGTGAACTTCTTTGTTTTTTGTTTGTTTGGGTTGGTTTGTTTGTTTGTTTGTTTGTTTCAATTCTACATAAAAGTGATATCATACAATATTTGTCTTTCTCTGTTTGACTTTTTTTCACCTAGCAAAATGCCCTCAAATTCCACCCACGTTGTCACAAATGACAAGAATTCATTCTTTTTTGTGGCTCAGTAATATTCCTTTGTGTGTATATATAACACGTTTTCTTTATCCAGTCATCTGTCGAGGAACACCGAAGTTGCTTCCATGTCTCAATTATTATAAATAATGCTGCAATGAATATGGAGGCACAGATATCTTTTCTGAATTAGTGTTTTCATTTTTTTTTTTTTTGGACAAACACTCACCAGTAAGATTGGTGGATCATATGGTAGTTCTATAATTTTTCGAGGAAACTCCGTATTATTTCCATAATGGCTGCACCAATTTACAATCCCACCAAATAGTGGACAAGGGTTCCCTTTTCTCCAAATCCTTACCAGTGCTTATTTCTTGTCTTTTTAAAATAGCCATTCTAACAGGTGTGAGGCGGTATCTCGTCATGGTTTTGATTTGCATTTTCCTGATGATTAATGATAGTGAGCACCTTATTATGTACTATTGGCCGCCCATATGTTTTGGGAAAATGTCTATTTAGGTTTCCTGCCCATTTTTAATTGGATTATTTGAGGTTTTTTGCTATTGAGTTGTATGAGTTCTTTATATATTTTGGGTATTAGCCCCTTATCACATATATGATTCACAATGATTTTCTCCCATTCAATAGGTTGCCTTTTCATTTGTTGATGATGTCCTTTGCTGTGCAGAAGCTTTTTAGTTGTACTCTTTTTTTTTATTTGTATGCTGTCCCTTAGTATGTTGAATATTGTCCCATCCCCACTCATTTTGTCTCATCTTTCTAGATTCAGCTTAATAAACTCCCTGCAGTCTTATCAAAAATACCCAGAACTAATTCTCCGCCTATGTATAAGAATCCTCCGCAGGTGATTCAGGAAAGCAGGCTCTATACCACACCGTGTATTTCATTCCAAACCAGAAGTAGAGAGGTAGTCTGGAGCAACAGAACGCTGACGGAAGTCAGGCACCGCAAGAGGCCCCTCGAAGTGTTTGGTTCCAAATTGAATGATGTGTTTTTGTTGTTGTTGTTGTTGTTGTTTATTTGTTTACTGTCTATCTCCTCTCACAAGTGCATGTGGTCAGGGACTTTGTTTTGTTCATCCCTATACCTCACACTTAGATTAGTGTGGAGCAAATAATAGACTACTATTACTACTTTTCATGCTTTCATAAAATATCTTGGAACTCATGAATCAAATCTGACTATGTCTTACAGCAATGAATAAAAAAGACCATTTTTTTCTCTCTTTTAAGAATGCATTTACCCCTCATGTACCCCCATTTGATTTCACTCCAACTGTGAAATTGGTGCAATGTCTCCGTTATGTCTTGGGTGTAGGAAACCTGGGAAACTTCACCAAACTCTAAAAAATTTTCCAGTTTTTTTTTTTCATAAAGTTCTGCTACCTGCTCCACTAGTAAAGATTATCTAATTTTCAAATTTACTAATTATAGTGACTTTATGCTTTTTTACCAATGTAGTAAAAACCATCCTAATGGAATTTTAGCTTTTCTATCTTTTGACATATTCAAGAAATAAGCTCTAACAATTTTTTCATTAATACATCTCTTGCCAGTATATAATTTCCATCGACAAATTCAATACCAAGCTATTTTTCTACTATTTATAACATTTCACTATTTACCCATCTTCCATAAATACATAACAAGAGATAACCAAATCAGAAGTGTATGGTTTCTGGATCTTTTGTGTTAACAGGTCATATAGCTATGTGTGTTTATTCTTTCTTTAAGCCACAACCTTTGCCTTGGACAAATTAATCTCATATCTTTTCCTCAGCTGTGCCCTAATGTCCTGTAAGAGTGCGAGAGATTCTTGGAAGAGAAAATTATTTCTCATAAGCTGAAGATTCTGAAACAGGTTGTTTGCTGCTAACAGGGCACTACTGCTTCTGGTTGAGGCTGGGACTATGTTTCCCAGAACACCCTTCTCTGTGTGGTTCCAGGCTAGAGATGTCCAATAAGAGGAGCTCCCCAGGGATTTGGAAGGGTGGTAGGAGAGGATCCAATGGCCAAGCCTGATGGCAGATAGACACAGAGAGGC
Organism: Ursus maritimus; assembly: GCF_017311325.1. Lineage (NCBI taxonomy): Eukaryota > Metazoa > Chordata > Mammalia > Carnivora > Ursidae > Ursus > Ursus maritimus. The sequence continues at coordinate 65,633,817 of NW_024426885.1, read as the reverse complement.
CCAGTGCACCTCCGCTTTCCTCCCACTCTGTGCGCACCTCACCCATCGCACAGCATCCCCCAGCCCGCCGCCTTTCCTGCCCCCACAGAGGCTGCAGCTTCCGCACTCCAGTTCTCAAGCTCCCTTTCGTGGCCACAAATGCATGGCTACTGGGTTTTCTCTCAAGCTCTAGCTGGTACCCTGCGCTGGCTAGCAACTCCCTAGCAATTTCCAAACTCATGAAAGTTCCCCTTCTTAGCCCCTGTACCTTGGAGTGGCTGTTTTCCCGACTGAATCCTGACCATATCACTGGGGATGACGTCCTAGGGAGAAAATTGACAAGGAAAATAATCTTGGCATTTTTCACTAGAAAACACGGGGAAAATCATATAAATGGCACAAAACCATTAGCTGGTCTACCAGTGAGTCCTTGCCAGTAATCACAAGCCCCTGAACTTTTCCATCAGTGAGTATTATGGTAAGGGGTCATGGACATGGTCCAGCATGTTGGTATTGGTGCCCCTGTCTCCAGATGTCCTTTTGTCACTTGCCATCACCCTGTTGTTAAATGGAATGAGTAAATTAAGAGCTCCCATTGGCATGATGAAATTTTCAGATGTGAAAATCAATCACTGATTTTGACTGTAAAAAGTATTTTTGAAGGTAAAATGCATGTATTGTTTCTACTGGTCAATTTAGTCTCGGCTGTGGAGCAGTGATAAGTAAATTCCAAATCTTAATGTCTAAAAACATAGGAGTTATTTTTTGGTCATTCAAAATTCACTCAGATCTAATGGTTCTCCATGGCAGCTCCCTTCCAAGTGACTCAGGGATCCAGTATGCTTGTGTCTTATAACTATGCCACCTGGGACGTATGGTTTCCAGGAAAGAGAATATGGAGGGTCGTATGCTAACTTTTAAATGCTTCATCTGAGAAATGACACGCAGAGCTTACAGCTCGCTATGTGTACCATGTGTTTCTGTGCATGTACCCATGCGTGCAACAGCGATTTTGTAAGAGCTCAAAACTGGAAACAAACTAAGTGTCAAAATAGTAAAATGGATGAGTTAAATCTGGAATTTATGTTATATTATTCAGTAAAGAAAATGAATGAACTGCAGAGAAATACAACACTAACGAATCTCCCTAACATGAGTGAAAGAAGCCAGATACAAAAAAGCATAAACTATCTGATTTGATGTATATAAAGTTTAGAAATGAGAAAAACTAAACAGCATTAGATGTCAGAGTAATTGAAGATAACTGTTACATTGGGGAAGGAGAGGGCCATAGGGGGCTTCTGATATTCAGCTATATTCTGAGTGGTGGTTACATAGGCGTTCACTTCAGACTAATTAATTATTATACCATATATTTGTTTTATTCACTTTAATGTATTTCGTTATATTTCAAAATTATAATGATTAAAAATATTCAAACCTACAAATTATATTAAATAGGACTGATGGTTATTTGCATTTTAAAGAACTGTTTGCTTTAGCCTAGCACAGTGCTTCTACATAAGGTATACTTTTGACTGAAATAACAAATTCTGACCGTAAAATTTCAGCGTGGTTTGATTGGCCAAAACCCTGTTTATACAAACTTTTCCACATATCATGAAGTACTACTGTACATTATTTACATTTCTCATAGTTATTTTTAATATAGGCATCATCTTCCACAAGTGCTGTTTGTGTTTTAATATTTTTAACAAACTGAACTGTTCCTGCAGGATTGTCGTGAAAGAGGCAAATGGCAATTTATAGACATAAGTTCCTGGAGGAAAATGAGAGCACCAGGAGGGCCCTTGGAGGGATAACAGGCAACTTGGCACTGAGAGCTCACTGGAGAAGAAAGGCTGGAATTGCCATTCGTGTCGTGAACAGATGCTGTGCGAGGCAGGCTGAGCGAGCTACGCTGCAAGCACCTTTCCCCCCACTCAGTCTTGGTTTCTCTTCCTCTTTCAAATCCCCAGTTCTGGGTCTTCCCAGCTGTCGCAACGCTGCAATTGATGAGAAACACCAAGTCCATTCCCTCAGACCTACTGCAACATTCCAGATTCGCCCTCCCCGCTGTTCTGACCCTTTTGATAGAAAAAGGTTCCTTTCCAGACCTTTGCAGCAACTGATACGCTTCCAACTTCCCTCCCCAAACACACATCACAGAACCTCCCCAGGTCAAACATTTTCCAGCTGTCCAAGTCCTTACAGATGATAAGAACTCTTTAGAAACCCCTCTTAGCTATTGCAAAACCCTGACCTCCTCTAATTTTTCAGCCACCCTGAAGATAAGAACTGGCCGTGTCACCATTTCCCAACAAGTGTGATCACCCAAGCCAGCAATTCTGAAATAATAGGACTGTTCTATTGTGAATTTAAAACCATTTTTTATCTATTCATTAAATTAATTCCATAAACATTGATTGAGGATCTTTTTTAACTTAAGGACTTGTTCATGATCAAATATTTTGTTTTAAAATTTTTTCTGTAATTCTAAAATTTCATTAATTCAGATGGCTTTCTAATCAGTCAAAATTGGAAAGTTTTAAGTCACATAAAAATATTTTAGGGGTGCCTGGGTGGCTCAGTCTGTTAAGCATAGGACTTTGGCTCAGGTCATGATCTCAGGGTGCTGGGCTGGAGCCTCTCAGTGGGCTCTGTGCTCAGTGGGGAGTCTGCTTGTCCCTCTGACCTTCCCCCCAGCTCGTGCTCCCTCTCTATCTCTTTCATTCAAATAAATAAATAAAATCTGTACAAAAATATATTTTATAGAGTTATCCTTGTCTGGAGAGCCCTTTCCATTGTTTTTACCTAATTAAATCATAAGGGTCTTTGTAGGTCCAGCTAGAGAGTTTTGCCATCATTCTGGCCTTTGTGCTCCACCTTGGGAAGTGCTTTCCTTGGTATTCTCATCCCTCACAGACAGCTCTCAGCTCCCATGGGCTCCACGGACATGGAGGGCAAGGAGAGGTGCACAGTTTCACTGGGAGGATTCCAAAGCTGGGGGGAAGGGCTCTGTGGCAACCGTCCCTGGGATTGCTGCCCCTACACTCTTCTGGCAATGACTCCTAGAGCCCTGCACCTCCCAAGCATGTCAGGGAACCAGATTTGGGAAGCACTAGGTGAGAGGTGCTTCTGGGCTCTTCCTTCCTGAGAAAACAGACTGGCCCTAGTTACTGTTGGGATCTAGTTTCTGTAGAATTTGAACTCTGCCCTTTGGGACTTGAAAGTGCAGAGTGAATTCCTACCACATATCCTAAGAGAGTGCCTTCAAATTCATCAATTTGAAATTACCCAGAAGATGAATAGATTTTATTGATTAAAAATATTAGTTTAATTTTCCTTTAATCTTTATAACAGTAGTTCTGAGATTTTAAAAGGAACTAGAATAAAATAAAATGAAATCAAATAAAATGCAGAGACAGACTATCAGACAAGAAAAGACTCAGAAACAACCAACCAAAAATGGGTAACTTTGCTTTATTCCAGAAACGGAAATGAAGCCAATCAATTTGATTTGGCTGGCTTCGGCCCATATCTGTTGAAGCCTTCTGTGTATCAAGGGGTATATCTTATGTCTAAAAGAATGGAGATCAGCATAGTGAAATAAGAGCCTCCAAATCATACATATTTAATACAAATAAAAATTTACCTTATCTTAGGAGGGAACTTCAAAAACAATGCGCACTAGATTTAGATTAATTCAAGAGTTCCCTTTGAAGCCACCACAGGTGTACCCTTTCTTCTGAGGCAGTGGGACTTTCCTGTCAAAATAAGGGAAATTGTGTAGGAGGAATTCCATTAATTCACTCATTTAGCAAATATTTATTAAACACCCACTGCAAGCGAGGCCTATAGTGGTTGAGGATATGTCACTCAGCACAACAGACACAAACCACTCCTTCACAGAGCTGCAACCAAATAAGTGAATTACATATCATGTCAGAGGATGAAAAGCACCACAGAGGAGGAAAAGCAGGGAAAGGGAATGGGACAGGGTGTGTTTTAATCAGGTGGTCAAAGAATGCCTCACATAGGTTACATCTGAACAAAGACTTTGAAGGATGGAGGTCATTAAGTGTTTGGGTGTCTGGGAAGGAACATTCTATTGTGTAAGTCATAGAGAGCTAGTTTGATTCATCATGGAATGGGAAAGGAGCATTCTAGGCAAAAGAAACAGCAAGAGCAAAATCCCTGCAGGAACTGTGTCAGCAGGTCAGAGAAAGAGCAAGGAGTCTCATGTGCCTAGGAAAATGTTACCAATCATCTTCTATGACCAGGTCATAGAAGAAATGAAAAAAGGAAAATGCACATAGGCCATGGTAGACGTGGTATCAATTCTTCAGGAGCCTGGGAGCTGCTAGAATTGAGATGGGTAGTAGCGTCATCTGACTTAGGCTTCCAGGATCCCTGGGGCTACAGATGGAAAGCAACTGTCAAGGGCAAGGGGAGCGGGGAGACCAATTAGGAGATGAAGGACATGACCAGGAGTGCAGAGGTGGTGGTGGGAAGGTTTTGGACATGCCTTGAAGGTAGAGTCAGCATGATCCTCCTGGTGCGTTGGGTCTTGGGTTTGAGGGCACACAAGGAGGCAAGACAATTCCAAGGATCATGGCCTGACAAACTGAAGTTGTCATTAACGAAGATAAGGAAGACTCCAAGTAGTTGGTTCAAGGAGAAAGATCAGGAATTTGATTTGTACTTATGAGGTTAGGTTGCCTATGAGATGTCCAAGAGCAAATACTGAGTAAACAGTTGAATATATAAGTATGGAGTTCAGAGAGAGGTGCTGTCTAGAGATGTTAGAGAGTTTCACCAGCACATGGATTAAGGATAAAAGGATATTATTGGGGCACCTGGCTGGCGCAGTTGTTAACCGTCTGCCTTCGGCTCAGGGCGTGATCCCAGCGATCTGGGATCGAGCCCACATCAGGCTCCTCCACTAGGAGCCTGCTTCTTCCTCTCCCACTCCCCCTGCTGTGTTCTCTCTCTCACTGGATGTCTCTCCGTCAAATAAATAAATAAAATCTTAAAAAAAAAAAAAAGACATTAGATCATCAAAGAAGGAGTGTAGACCAAGAAGAGCAGAGGGGGCGCCTGGGTGGCACAGCGGTTAAGCGCCTGCCTTCGGCTCAGGGTGTGATTCCGGGATCGAGCCCCACATCAGGCTCTTCCGCTATGAGCCTGCTTCTTCCTCTCCCACTCCCCCTGCTTGTGTTCTCTCTCTCGCTGGCTGTCTCTATCTCTGTTGAATAAATAAATAAAATCTTAAAAAAAAAAATTTTTTTTAATAAAAAAAAAAAAAAAAGAAGAAGAAGAAGAGCGGAGGACCTAGGAAGAGGACCTAGGTCTGAACTCTGGGACTCCAACGTTAAATGAAAAGGAAAGACATTTAAAAAGCTACAGATATTAAGACCAAATATCAGAAGCTGGGAAGGGAGGAATGGAAAAGTAACCACTAAGTGTACCACCTGTGTAAGAGCTTATCTGCATGGGTGCCTACCATTTCATTGCACGGTAAGTCATCTGGCCCCTTTTGAATTTGAAACAATCCTTGTCTCCTTTATTTATAAGGTGGCCAATAATAAACACAATATGGCACTGTGGTGACCTGATTGCTTCATTGATTTCTAGTTCTGGGTTGAATGTCAGGGAGGGAAGTGATAACCAAGGTTGAGACAAAGTCTGAGCAATCATGGGGGAGTGTCCTCAGCACACAGCCTGGAACCATAAGAGTCTGCCTTTCTTTGTCCAGCACACCCACTGGATCTGCACGTTGATCTGGTAGTGTCAGTAAACAGGCCTGCCCAGAGTTCATTTTATCTGATAAAATCCATGTGTGCTCCAAGCTTACTAGTACTAAAGGGATAGCGATAGGGGTTTTTGGCTCTACTTTGACGAAAAATGAAATTCCAGTCAATATCCTTTTAAAAAGCATTAAAATGGGGCGCCTGGGTGGCACAGCGGTTAAGCATCTGCCTTCGGCTCAGGGCGTGATCCCGGCGTTATGGGATCGAGCCCCACATCAGGCTCCTCTGCTATGAGCCTGCTTCTTCCTCTCCCACTCCCCCTGCTTGTGTTCCCTCTCTCGCTGGCTGTCTCTATCTCTGTAGAATAAATAAATAAAAATCTTTAAAAAAAAAAGCATTAAAATATATTGTTTATCTTAGGAAGAAAAATGTTCTCTTGGATCCTCTGAAATGTGTGAAGCTTTTATAGTCACTGTTTTGGAAGACAAGGTAACAAATTCTCATAGTCCATGGTGGAAGTCGAGAAACCAGAGATGACACGGAGGCATCAGTGACTCGCCCTGCAAAGGACTGTGGAAAGGATTTGGGTGGCAAGGGATGGGACGATGTAAAGTTACCTCATTAGAGGGAAGCGATAGTTACTATTTATTATTTCCCTGGAGCATGTTCTGTTGGGGGTGGGGTGCAGGAGATGGCTTTCTGGTCAGATGAACCCCCATTTGAGTCCAGTAGTGTCACACACCTGTGCAAGCCATTTTACTTCTCCAACTTTGAAACCCCTCATTTGTAAAGTGTATGGATTAGTTTGTTGGAGTTGCTGTAGCAAAGTGCCACAGACTCAGAAGCTTCAATCACAGGAGTTTATTTTCTTACAGGTCTGGAAGCTAGAAGTCCAAGATCAAGGTGTCAACAGAGTTGTTCCTTCGGAGGCTTCTCTTTCCCACTTGTAGATGGCTGTTTCTCTCTGTCTTCACATGGTCTTCCCTTTGTGCTTGCCCGTGTCCTCTCCTTTTCTTGTAAGGACAATAATCGGATTGGACTAGGGCTCCCCATAAAGACCTCATTTCCTCTAGTTACCTCTTTAAAGACCTTATCTTCAAATACTGTCACATTCTGAGGTACAGGGGGTTAGGGCTTCAGCACATGAATTTGGGGAGGCACAATTCAGCCCATAACAATGTGGACAATCTACTTGTAGACAGTATTATATTCTGTTTTGAGTATGTACTATGTATACATAACAATATATATTATCTATTGAGAATTATGTCTGGTAATCAAAGCTCTGTTTTTTAAATGTTTGTTTATGTACACAAAAATTATTTTGCTTAAGTGCCCCTAATCTATTAGGAAGTCTCATAATTACAACGTGAGACAAGAATAGATGTTTACAAAAACATACTTAAGTCTAATTTTTTTAAGGTGTGGGAATATTTTAATGTCATTTTCTTTAGGGTTATTTCAAGTGTCCTTGGGAGCAATAAGAGTCTTCTCAAAAGACACAATAACTGGGGCACCTGGGTGACTCCGTCAGTTAAGCATCTGACTCGTGGTTTTGGCTTAGGTCATGGCCTTAGATGAGCCCCGTATCAAGCTCCATGCTGGGCATGGAGCCTGGTTAAGATTCTCTCTCCCCTTCTCCTTCTGCCCCTAACCCCTACCCCTGCACTCTTGCTCTCTTTCTCTCTCAAAACAAAACAAAAACCAATAACCAATGCTTCTTGGTGAAGCATTAGAGGAGAGAGTGCTATCATGTTAAGAAAAATTAAGATAAATCGTTTTTGGAGATGTGATCCAAAGGGCATAAACAGACTGATCAACCTGAATTTAGTTGCAGTTTTACCATTTGTTAATTGTGTGACTTTCACCCCCAACAAATTTTAGCTCCCTTCTCCTTAACTAGTGTGGTAACATGCTCCAGAGACACAATATTGTGGTAATGATTTTGGGGAAACATATAATTTTATGAATTAAAAATTCAAAAATTTTGTTTTTTGTCTAGAGAATCAAGGCACAAAGTAAGTGATCAATAAACATTGGCTGGCTGGATGGATGGATGGATGCGTAAGTAAAATAATACAGGACATATGAAGGGTTTTTTGAGTCTTACTTGACCTAAACTCTAGCTGATGTCACACATGAAGCCAATAAGAGATCTCACTCCCTCTCCTGCTACTCTTCCTTATCCCCTCAAGGTAGGTGCTGTGGAATCGATGCTATTAAAGGCTATATTTCAGGGTGCCTGGCTGGCTCAGCATGCAACTCTTGATCTCAGGGATGTGAGTTTGAGCCCCATGCTAGGTGAAGAAATTACATACATATGTACCTACATACATAAATAAAGGCATATTTAATTTTAAAACCACACTGTCTTTTGTTTATTGGCCACATAGCTAAAGCTGATTTAGGTTGGCCTTGCTACCAGGTCTGATGTAATGCTTGCTCCCTCTCAAAATCTGCTTCCCATCTAGTAAAAAACTCAGTCCCTCCACAGTAAGTTTCCAAGGTCATCTGCAATGTGGTCATTTCCAGGCATGTCCCAGGAAGAGATGTTCGTGTCCAACTATGACTATTCTAATCTTCCCCATGTATACTTCGGTCTCTAGGTTACTGGTTAAGAAAGGCAGTTTTCTAACATCTCCCAAATATTCTACATCTGAGATTTAAGACCCCTTGTAGCTACTTTGCATATTCTTCCCTTCCCTCCACTCCTAAATTTCCCTAAGACTACCTAATACTTGTCCCAACTCATTTCTTCATCCAGTTGATAAGGCAGTTCTTACTTCCAATGAGGCGCAGCTTTTTCTATGCTCTCCTAGGCTGGCATGTGGCATAACTTCTTATGGTAGCTGGCCCCTAATGATGTCACACCCTGTGTAGTCCTTTTCCACACTAGGTAGGGATGATTCCTATCCATATTATTCATAGGATATTGCAGAAATGAAGGAGTGTGACTTCTAACTCTGTCTTACAAATCCAGCTACCATGTCATGAGAACACCAAGCAGACATATGGAGAGGGCCACATGACAAAGAATGGAGGCCTCTTGCCAACAGCCACGTGAGGGAGCCATCTTTGAAATCAAGGAAGCCTTCTGAAGACTGCAGCCTCAGCCCATACCTCAACCACAATCTCACAAGCAAGAATCATCCAACTAAGCTGCTCCCTAATTCTTGTCCATAAACTAGGAGATAATAAATGTTTTAAGCTATGTTCTGGGTTAATTTGTTAGATGGCAATAGGTAACTAGTAAACCTCCTAAACCGCCCCAAATCTTAATAGTGGATTCCATCTGTCCTTGAAACTTACTTGCATCATCCTGACATTTCCCCATGTCTAGAAGCAAACGCTTGACTGTTCCTGTTTCAAAGTTCTGTTTCCTCTTAGCCCATTTATTAGAAACCCATGAACGGATAAACATTTTTTGTAGAGGGTGAGGGAGCCCAAGGTTTTCTCTTCCTCTCCCTGTCCCAGATTCACATGTAAATTTCCAATTTAAGTGACCCCAAGAAAATGGTCTTCTGAAATCCTACTTTTTAAATATCAATCATTTTTACTGTAGTATATAGTCAATATTTTACATATAGAATAAGAATAAGCATAATTCTCACAAAGGAAGTCAATCCAGGTGATGTCCTATATTATATTCAGACATGACACTACCCTGTTAATCAAATGTGCTAAATGAGGGGCTTGGAATTATCCTGATCCTTCGCTTGTCTCTTCTTCTGATCCAGAATAAATTTTTTCAGTAGCTAGCCGGATTCAAGGGTGCTGTGTTGGGTCCCAGAACACAGAACTGGATTACACTGAGAAAAGACAAGGACACTGCTCTCATTAATGGAGATGACTGGCCAGCAAACAAGTATCATCTCTGATAAGATCATTTCACTAAAGCTGATCTCAACTTTTTCCTACACCAAGATGCCAGAGGGCATGTGTCCAGCATCATTCTGCAATAGTAGCTCATCTTGGTGAAGGTTTTTCACAATAATGGATCAGGGAGTAAGTGATAAAGATACCCTTCTCCCCCTTCTACTTGCCCCCCTCCATGGTAAAACTAAATATACTCTCAGGGGGTGTAGAGTTCACAGGTGGCGGATAGTCTCCCTAACCTCTGGGAATCTACACTGAAGTGATACCAAATACCATAGAGCCCTAGAGTCGGAAAGAGGTCATTCCAGTTCTGGGGAAGCTGTTGCTTATACAGACTGTGTTTTGAGACCTTCTGGCTCTGTCCTTGTAAAGTGCTTTGTACTTTTTAGCAGTCAGATGATTGACACACAATGTTATTATAAGAACAAGTGGAGCAATTCAAGGTAGGTATATCAAAAAAGGCATTTTTAGGTGGTTTGAAAGATCTGAAATTTTTCGTTCTTCTAAAATCCTCCTGGGAAAGACAATGCTTTTGTTTCAGTGTCATGAAAAGACTAACTCTTAAATCCAGTTCCTTCCATCTCTGTTACAGACTCCAATAGCATGTCCTCAGCATGGGGCTCCTAATGGGCCACAGCCCATCAGCGTCAGGATACCTGAGAGCAAATGTTTAATATCGTTAAACATGTGTTAACAATATTAAATGTTAGGGAAAAAAATAAATGGTGACAGTTCCTGGCTTTCTTATTTACAACTGCCTCCCTGGCATCATGGCTGGCACATAGTAGGAGCTTAACATGTATAGAATGATTTGATGAATTTATATATTCTTCATGAGAAATTATAGTAGAGAGAAAACTTAAACTGTGGAAAGTCAGGGAGAGGTATGACATATAAACATTAATGAGAAAGGTAAGCAGGAATTACCCACATGAAGTGGGTGGTGTGGCATTCCAGGAAGAAAGTTAAATGAGCTTTAAGAAAGTCTACACTTTTTTTTAAGGTTTTACTTTTATTCCAGTTACCATACAGTGTAATATTATCTTCATTTGTACAATATAGTGATTCAACACTTCAATACGACATCTGGTCCTCGACACATAAGTGCACTCCTTAATCCCCATCGCCTATTTAACCCATCCTCCCACCCACCTCCCCTCTGGTAACCATCCATTTGTTCGCTGTAGTTAAAGTCTGTTTTATGGTTTACCCTTCTCTCTCTTTTTCATCCCTTTGCTCATTAGTATTGTTTTTTAAATTCCACATATGAGTGAAATCATATGATATTTGCCTTTCTCTGACTGGCTTATTTCTCTTGGCATCATACTCTCTAGCCACATCCAGGTCGTTGCAAATGCCAAGACTGCATGCTTTTTTATTTTTGTACTTGTATTATACAATAATATTCTAGTGTGTGTGTGTATATATATATATATCACTTCTACGTTTTTTCTCTTTTCCCCCTCACATCTATGGTTAGGGTTCGGCTAAAAGTCACAAATCACAATGAAGTTACTTCTATTATGAATATCTACACAACAAATAATGCAACAAAAACCTCGTACTTACAAAGCAATAATTACAAAAGATGCAATGAGGCATAGGAAAAAATCACACTAATAATGGAAGACTTTAATATACCACTCAGAACAAGACAAATCTAGTGAATCAAAAACAACTGAAGATATAAAAGAGCTAAATAACATAATCAATAAGGTATAACTTATGGCTATATATTAAACTTTCACCATGATAATGGAAAATATAACTCCTTCTCAAGGTATAAGGATCATTCACAAAGTGAATCATATATCAGGTCACGAAGAAACTATCAGCAAGTTCCAAAGTAGAAACACTACATGCTGAATGAGATAAGTCAGACAGAGAAAGACAAATACTGTATGATATCACTTATATGTGGAATCTAAAAAAAAAAAAAATCAAACCTGCAAAATAGAGAAAGTAAACAACAACAACAAAAAAAACAGTAGGAAAAAAGGAGAGTTAAATGGTGGTTACAGGGGGATGTGGAATGGGGGATAACATGGGTAGTGTTTAAGGGTACAACCTTGTGATGAGTAAAAAATAAGCCATAAAGATCTAATGCACAGTTTAATGAATACACATAATAATATTGTACTACAATTATATAATGTGATAAATATTATTATAACAGCAATCATACTACAATATATAAATGTATCAAAGTAACATATTGTACACCTTAAATTTATACAATGTTACATGTCAAATTTATTCAATTAAACAAAGAAACAAAACACTGAATCAGTTGTAGAATACAAGGGTTGTTTTGAATGTTATTATATATAGGACCAGTTTTCAGAAGACCTGAAACAGGCTTAAATAATGAGGGAGAATGGATCCTTAACCTAGGGTATCCAATCAGAACGGCTTAATTACAGACGCGTCTGGGAATTATGAGTGGCTTATTGAGTGTCTCAGCAGTAATCATAAAAATGCAAGGACTCATGAAGCTGGTAAATGCATGCACACTTGCAAGTAAAACAACCAAGGTATCAACCACTGTCTAGGGTGTAATGAAAAATCTAAGACATTCAGATATTTGAAGACTAACAAGAAGGCGCCAAGAGAAAGGCATTTTTAAAGAAAATGGCGTATCAAGTTGAAGACCAATCAGTCTCATAGTTAACTATAATGCTAGAAGAGGATTGATGTGGTGTATTTGAGTGTAAATGTTATTTTCTTAATTTCCATTACTGAACGAAAAAAAACAAAAGAAGATGTATTACAAACAACAATCTCTGCTCACAAGGGAATAAAATTAAAACTTACTAACCACAATAAAAACAAAAAGGACTTGGGAATGCAAGGAGAAATATAAACTAAAATTAAAATTTTGTTAAACAGAGCAATAGTAAAATCAATGTCTCAGAATATATGACATACATATAAAGTAGTGATCATAGAAAAACCCATAATCTGAAACACTTTTATCAACAAAAATAAAAGACTTTAAACAAATGAATTAAATTCCCAGATCAAAAAGCCAGAAAAAAGAGAGAAGGTTAAGATGGCTTTAGGAGTAGGGCAACCCAAAGCTTGCCTCCTCCCTCAAACACAGCTGGATAAATATCAAATCATTCTGAACACCCAAGAAATCAATCGGAAGTCTTAGAGAGCAAAGTTGCACATCTACAAGCAGAAAAACAACCCATGGAAGGTAGGAACTGTGGCAAGTTGATTTGTGGGAGAAAAGAGCTGTGGGCATTGCGCAAGAGAGGGAACCCTGATCACGGAGGGAGTAGTGGGAGAGATAGAGTGGGGGGGGGTGAAAACACATGCAGGGGACTGCACAAGAAAACTGATTCTCAACACCATTGATTGGGAAAAGGAGAGGGTTTCAATTTTTTATAAACAGCAGAGCACCAAGTCTGAGGTTTTGGTGGTCAGTGTCATAGCCAGGGTCATCCCTGGTGGTGCTCCCTGGCAGAGCCCCAGGAGCGGGCAGCATGGTCTAAGGATCCCCTGGGTCACACAGAGAGAAGCAGTTCCCCTGCTTGGAGTGCATTTGGTAGAGGTGTTATGGCCTCTCTACAGGCAACAGACCCTGTGGGTGCCATTTAACTGCCCTGCTCACCAGTATAGGAACAAAGATGCCAGTGGAAGGCAGCAAACCCTGGAGCCAGCTGTGTGTTGTGATTTATGATAAACTTCAAACCGCTGCATGGTTGTGCGACTATTCAGTGGGACAAGCCTGCACTGGCCACAGCCTAGAGAGACCCTCCCCCAGGGGATCAGTTCAGGTCTGTGCCATAGGGGTCTCTGAAGTGTGGGGTTTTGAAACACGGCCACACCTGAGATAAAACACAGGAATGCTACGTCACCTGGCAGGTGGACAACTCAGTCAAGGACAGGGTGAAGGCAGGGGTCTGACAGAAGCTGGGGACACAGGAGGGGTGATTGTTTGCACATCTGTGAGGGCATCCTGAAGAGTGGTGGGCATGAATTTCCCACTCCAGAGACAAGAAAGTGAGGCAAAGCCATTTTCACCCCTCTCCTACCAGCACTGATTGACCTCAGTGAGCTAAACAGTGCCACCAAGTGGAGAGAGCCACTACACCAAGTCCCACCCTCCTTGAGCCCTGCAGACACATCTCCGCTAGGAATCCATCTGAGACTCAGAACAGCAATCTCCTCCCCCGGAAGACCAGCACAAACCTCTCACCCACACCAAATCCGCGGATCATAGAGTGCTGGAAAGCTTCAGCTCTAAGGAAACAGGACCTAGCTTCCTTTGGTTTATATTGTTCTTCCGTTTTTTGTTTTTGTTTTGTTTTGGTTTTTGGATACAGAAAGCGCAACTTTTAAATTTTATTTTTTAAAATTTTTTATCTTTTTCTTTTTTTTTTAATTTTTAATTTTTATTTTATTTTGCTGGGTTTTTTTTTTTTTTACCTCCAAAATGACAAGACAGAAGAATTCACCTGAAAAGAAAGACCAGGAAGAAATGATGGCCAGGGATTTAATCAATACAGATATAAGTAAGATGTCTGAACAAGATTTTATGGCAACAATTATAAGGGTACTAGCTGGACTTGAAAAAAGAATAGAAGACACTAGGGAATCCCTTATTGTAGAGATAAAAGAGCTAAAAGCTAGTCAAGCCAAAATTAAAAATACTATAACCAAGATGCAAACTCAAATGGATGCCATAACAATGAGGATGGATGAAGCAGTGGTATAGAAGATAAAATTATAGGGGTGCCTGGGTGGCACAGCGGTTAAGCGTCTGCCTTCGGCTCAGGGCGTGATCCCGGCGTTACGGGATCGAGCCCCACGTCAGGCTCCTCCACTATGAGCCTGCTTCTTCCTCTCCCACTCCCCCTGCTTGTGTTCCCTCTCTCGCTGGCTGTCTCTATCTCTGTCAAATAAATAAAATAAAAATCTTTAAAAAAAAAAAAAGAAGATAAAATTATAGAAAATAATGAAGGTGAAAAGAGGAGGGAAACAAAGGTAATGGATCATGAAGTAGACTTAGGGAACTCAGTAACTTACTAAAATAGAATAACATTGGTATCATAGAAGTCCCAGAAGATGTAGAGAGAGAAAAAGGGACAGAAGGTCCATTTTAGCAAATTATAGCTGAAAACTTCCCTAGTCTTGGAAAGGACACAGACATCAAAATCCTAGAAGCACAGAGAACTCCCATTAAATTCAACAAAGCTGGCCATTGCCAAGGCATATCATAGTCAAATTCACAAAATACACAGACAAGGAAAGAATCCTGAACACAGCAAGGGAAAAACGTCCTACAAGGGAAGACAGATCAGGTTCACAGCAGATCTGTCCACAGGAACTTGGCAACCCAAAAGAGAATGGCAGGATATATTCAATGAGCTGAATGGGGAAAATCTGCAGCCAAGAGTACTTTATTCAGTAAGGCTGTCATTCAGAATAGAAGGAGAAATAAAGTGTTTCCCAATCAAACAAAAAACCCAAGGAGTTTGTGACCACTAAATTAGCCTTGCAAGAAATATTACGGGGAAGTCTTTGAGCGGGGTGAGGGGGGGGCGGGGGAAACAAAAGCAACGAAGACTAGAAAGGAACAGAGAACATCACCATAAACATCACCTTTTAGGTAAAACAATGGCACTAAATTCATACCTTTCAAAAATCATTCTGAACATAAATGGACTAAATTTTCCAATCAAAAGACATAGGATATCAGAATGGATTAAAAAAACAAAAAACAAGACCCATCCATATACTGCCTACAGAAGACTCATTTTAAATCTAAAGACATCTGCAGGGGCACCTGGGTGGCTCAGTCGGTTAAGCATCTGCCTTCAGCTCAGGTCATGATCCCAAGGTCCTGGGATTGAGTCCTACATCAGGCTCCCTGTTCAGCAGGGAGTCTGCTCCTCCCTCTCCCTCTGCCCCTCTCCCAGCTTGTGCTCTCTCTCACTCACTCTCACTCACTCTCACTCTCAAATAAATAAATAAAATCTTTAAAAAAATAAATACATCTGCAGATTGAAAGTGAGAGGATGGAGAACCACCTATCATGCTAATGTATGCCAAAAGAAAGCTGCAGTAGCCATACTTATATCAGACAAAGTAGATTTTAAACCAAAGATTGTAACAAGAGTTGAAGAAGGGCATTTTATCACAATGTCTAGCCATCAAGAAGACATAACAATTGTTAAGTATTTATGCACCCAAATATATACATCAATTAATAACAAACATAATGAAGCTCATTGATAATAATGCAATAATAGGGGGGGACTTTAACACCCCATTTACAGCAATAGACAGATCTTCTAAGCAGAAAATCAACAAAGAAGCAATGGCTTTGAATGACACACCGGACCAGATGGACTTAATGCATATATTCAGAACATTTCATCCTAAAGCAGCAGAATACACATTCTTTTTCAAGTCCACATGGAACATTCTCCAGAATAGATCACCTACTGGGTCACAAATCAACCCTCAACAAGTATTAAAAGATTGAGATCATACCATGCATATTTTCTGATCACAAAGTTATGAAACTTGAAGTCAACCACAAGAAAATATTTGGAAAGATCACAAATAGAGGTTAAAGACCATCCTATTGGGGCGCCTGGGTGGCACAGCGGTTAAGCGTCTGCCTTTGGCTCAGGGCGTGATCCCGGAGTTCTGGGATCGAGCCCCACGTCAGGCTCTTCCTCTATGAGCCTGCTTCTTCCTCTCCCACTCCCCCTGCTTGTGTTCCCTCTCTCGCTGGCTGTCTCTCTCTCTGTCGAATAAATAAATAAAATCTTTAAAAAAAAAAAAAAAAAGACCATCCTATTAAAGAATGGATGTTTTAACCAGAAAATTAAAGAAGAAATTAAAAAGTAGCTGGAAGCAAATGAAAATGAAAACACAACGTTCCAAAATCTTTGGGATAGGGGCGCCTGGGTGGCAGAGCAGTTAAAGCGTCTGCCTTCGGCTCAGGGCGTGATCCCAGCGTTCTGGGATCGAGCCCCACATCAGGCTCCTCCGCTATGAGCCTGCTTCTTCCTCTCCCGCTCCCCCTGCTTGTGTTCCTCTCTAGCTGGCTGTCTCTATCTCTGTTGAATAAATAATAAAATCTTTAAAAAAAAAAAATCTTTGGGATGCAGCAAAGATGCTCCTAAGAGGGAAATACATTGCAATACAGGCCTACCTCAAGAAGCAAGAAAAGTCTCAAATAGGCAACCTAACCTTACACCTAGAAGAGCTAGAAAAGGAACAACAAATAAAGCCTAAAGCCAGCAGACGAGGAGAAATAATAAAGATCAGAGCAGAAATAAATGATATAGAAACAAACAAACAAACAAAAAGACATAGAACAGATTAACAAAACATAGAACAGATTTCAAAGAGCTGGTTCTTTGAAAGAATTAAGAAAATTGATAAACCCCTAACCAGACCTACCAAAAAGAAAACGACCCAAATAAATAATATCATGAACAAAAGAGAAGAGGTCACAACCAACACCACAGAAGTACAAACACTTACAAGAGAATATTATGGAAAATTATATGCCAACAAACTGGGCAATCTGGAAGAAATGGATAAATTCCTAAAAACCTACAAACTACCACAACTGAAACAGGAAGAAATAGAAAATTTGAACAGACTCATAACCAACAAAGAAATTGAAACAGTAATCAAATCTCCCAAAAAAATGAAAGTCCAAGGCCAGATGGCTTCCCAGGGGAATTCTACCAGTCATTTAAATAAGAGTTTATATAGAGGCACCTGCATGGCTCAGTCGGTTAAGTGTCTGCCTTTGGCTCAGGTCATGATCCCTGGGGTCCTGAGATTGAGTCCCACACCAGGCTTCTTGCTCAGTGGGGCATCTGCTTCTCCCTCTGCCCCTCCCCCTAACTTGTGCACTCTCTATGTCTCGCTCACTCTCTCTCTCTCAAATAAATAAATAAAACCTTTTTAAAAAAAAAAGAAAAGTTTATACCTATTCTTCTCAAACTATTCCAAAAAATAGAAACAGAAGGAAACCTTCCAAATTCACTCTACAAGGCCAACATTACCTTGATCCCAAAACCAGACAAAGACCCCACTAAAAAGGAGAATTACAGGCCAATATCCCTGATGAACATGGATGTAAAAATTCTTAACAAGATACTAGCTAATCGAATTCAACAGTACATTAAAAGAATTAATCACCACAATCAAGTGGGGTTTATTCCTGGGCTGCAGGGCTGGTTTAATATTTGCAAATCAATCGTTATACACTACAACAGTAAAAGAAAGGATAAGAATCATATGATCCTTTCAATAGATGCAGAAAAATTTGACAAAATACAGCATCTACTCTTGATAAAAAAAAAAAATCTAAAAATAAAACCTCAACAAAGTAGGGATAGAAGGAACATACCTCAACATCACAAAGGCCATGTAGGAAAGACCCACAGCTAATATCATCTTTGATGGGGGAAAACTGAGATCCTTTCCCTTATGGTCAGGAATAAGACAAGGATGTCCACTCTCACAATTACTATTTTAACACACTGGAAGTCTTAGCTTCAGCAATCAGACAACAAAAAGAAATAAGAGGCATCCAAATCAGCAAGGAAGAAGTCAGTCTTTCTTTATTTGGAGATGACATGATATTCTATGCGGAAAACCCAAAAGACTCCACAAAAATTGCTAGAACTCATACACGAATTCAGCAAAGTGTCAGGATATAAAGGTAACATACAGAAATCTATCGTATTTCTATTCACCAATAACAAAGCAGGAGAAAAGGAAATCAAGGAATTGATCCCATTTGCAACTGCACCAAAAACAATAAGATACCTAGGAATAAACCTAACCAAAGAGGTAAAAGATCTGTACTCTGAAAACTACAGAATACTGATGAAAGAAATTGAAAAGGACACAAAGAAATGGAAAAAAATTCCAATCTCATGGATTGGAAGAAAAATATTGTTAAAATGTCTATAGTAACCAAAGCAATCTAAACATTTAATGCAATCCCTATCAAAATACCATCAGCATCTTTCACAGAGCTAGAACAAACAATCCTAAAATTTGTCTGGAACCACAAAAGACCCTGAATAGCCAAAGCAATCCTGAAAGAAAAAAAAAAAAAAAAGCAAACCTGGAGGCATCACAATTCCAGACCTCAAGTTATATTACAATGATGTAGTCATTAAGACAGTATGGTACTGGCACAAAAATAGACACATAGATCAATGGAACAGAATAGAAAACCCAGAAATGGACTGACAACTATATGGTTAACTAACCTTCAACAAAGCAGGAAAGAATATGTAATGGAAAAAAGACATGATGTTGGGAAAACTGGGCAGCAACATGCAAAAGAATCAAACTAGACCACTTTCTTCTACCATACACAAAAAGAAATTCAAAATTCAAAATGGATGAAAGACCTAAATATGAGACAGGAATCCATCAAAATCCTAGAGGAGAGCACAGGCAGCAGACTCTTTGACCTCAGCTATTGCAACTTCTTACTAGACACATCACCAGAAGCAAGGGAGACAAAAGCAAAAATGAATTTTTGGGACTTCATCAAGCTTCCACACGGTGATAGAAGCAATCAAACAAGCTAAAAGGCAGCCTACAGAATGGGAGAAGATATTTGCAAATGACATATCTGATAAAAGGTTAGTAACCAAAATCTACAAAGAACGTATCAAACTCAATGCCCAAAATACAAACAATCCAGTTAAGAAATGAGCAGAAGACATGAACAGACATTTTTCCAAAGAAGACATCTAAATGGCCAACAGACACATGAAAAGATGCTCAGCAACACTCATTATCAGGAAAATACAAATCAAAACCATGATGAGATACCACCTCACACCGGTCAGAATGGCTAAAATTAACAACTCAGGAAACAAGAGATGTTGTCAAGGACGTTGAGAAAGGGGAACCACCCTCTTGCACTGTTGGTAGGAATGCAAACTGGTACAGTCACTCTGGAAAACAATATGGAGTTTCCTCAAAAAGTTGAAAATAGAAGTATCCTACAACCCAGCAATCATAGTACTAGGTATTTACCCAAAAGATACAAAAATACAGTTTTAAAGGGGTACATGCACCCCAATATTCATAGCAGCATCATTATCAATAATAGACAAACCTATGGGAAAGAGCCCAAGTGTGCATTGATAGATGAATGGATAAAGAAGATGTGATATATATATATATGTGTGTGTGTGTGTGTATATATATATATATATATATATACACACACATATGCACACACAAACACACACACACACACACATATATATATATATACATACACACACACACAATGGAATATTACTCAGCCATCAAAAAAAATCAAATCTTGCCATTTGCAACAATGTGGATGGAGCTACAGTGTATTACGCTAAGTGAAATAAGTAAGTCAGAGAAACACAAATACCATATGGTTTCACTCATATGTGGAATTTAGGAAACAAAACAGATGAACATAGGGGAATGGAAAAAAAGAGAGAGAGAAGCAAACCATAAGAGACTCTTAACAATAAAGAACAAATTGAGGGTTGATGGAGGGAGGGAGGTGGGGGATGGGCTAAATGGGTGATGGGTATTAAGCAGGGCACTTGTTATGACGGGCACTGGGTGTTATATGTAGGTAATGAATTGCTAAGTTCCACTCCTAAAACCAATATTACACTATATGTTAACTAACTAGAATTTAAATAAAAATTTGTAAGGAAAAAAAACACCGTTAATCACTAAAAGGAACCAACTATACTAGGAAAAATAGCTAATTCCAGGTTTAAATTTAAATGTTTCAGTTTGGGGTATCTGGGTGGCTCAGTCAGTTAAGTGTCTGCCTTCACCTCAGGTCATGATCCCAGGGTCCTGGATTCAAGCCCTGCATTGGGCTCCCTGCTCAGCAAGGAGTCTTCTTCTCCCTCTCCCTCTGCTCCTCCCCATCCCACTCATACTCTCACTCTCTCTCTATCAAATAAATAAATAAAATCTTTAAAAAAATAACAATAAAAAATATAATGTTTCAGTTTATGAGGGTTGATGGAGGGAGATGGGTGGGGGATGCACTAAATGACTAGATGGGTGATGGGTATTAAAGAGAGCATTTGTGATGAACACTGGGTGTTGTAAGTAAGTGATAAATGATCTATCACTGAATTCTATTCCAGAAACCAATATATGCTAACTAACAAAATTTAAAATTTAGGGGCGCCTGGGTGGCTCAGTCGTTAAGCGTCTGCCTTTGGCTCAGGGCGTGATCCTGGTGATCTGGGATCGAGCCCCACATCAGGCTCCTCCGCTGGGAGCCTGCTTCTTCCTCTCCCACTTCCCCTGCTTGTGTTCCCTCTCTTGCTGGCTGTCTCTCTCTCTGTCAAATAAATAAATAAAATCTTTAAAGAAATAAAATAAAATAAAATAAAATAAAATTTAAATTATGAAAAAGTAAAATAAAATGTTTCAGTTTAAACATTTTCACAAAAAACTATATTAAGAAAATATAGCAAATGTGAATAATTATTAAGTCTAGGTGATGGGTATACAACCATTCCTTATGTTTGTCTTTTTACTTTCCAGTGTATTTTTAATATTTTCATTTAAAACATCAAAAATATAATATAATCAAAAACAACAAAAAATAATAAACTATAGACTCTAGTGTACATGATACATTTTCTTATTTAAAATTTGAAAAAATGATGTGCATTAAACATAGAATCTCTCTGTGCCAATCTTTACTCATCTCCAAGAGAAATTTTCTGTGACCACCAAACCTACCCCAAGAACTATTTTGAACTTTACAGTTCTTACTTCTAAGATACTATTTCTAGTCAGAGTATTTTTTCCTATTACCTAAACGTAATAAAGAGGAAATTATTCTTCCAAAAATAAGAGGTCTAGCTATCTGAATTTGGGGCCCCTGAGTAGGTTATACCTCCTGCCTTAACGTGGAAGTGCACAAGGCCAGCAAGTAATGATAAGTGCAGAAAACAGATCCTTTCCTTCATGATGGTTTATGACCAGATTTCAGGTCTATAGCAAATTTGTATTGGGTGAGATTTTCTCTTTACCTGTCCTCAAAGGGACTTAACTGAGTGCCTGGCCCTCAGAGACCTCAATATAGTCTCAGGCTTGCTTAGCCATGGCCTGGGGCAGTTGGGTGGGGGGCTGTACTGACAGTGGGTATGGTGTCACCCAGACTGCAAAATTAGTGGATCAGAGACAGTGACACTGGCTGGAGTTTCAAATTCTCAGAAGACCAAGGCTGAATTAGAAGAAATGTCTCTATCTGCTTGTCTATGAGAGCTATTAGGAGCATAATGTAGTCTATCGACTTCACCCAGGACATTTGAAGATCTTTTGACATTCCTCACCTTAGGAGGTAGGCTCCATGTCCCAGCCCCTTGGAACTGAGCATATTTGTGAGTGCCTGACTAAAGAATATACTGAAACGGTCTGCATGACAGGTTCTAGGTCAGGTCTTAAGACACTGGCAGCTTCTACTTTGTTTCTTGGAACATTTGCTCAGGAGGAAACCAGAAGCCATATAAAAAGTACAACTACCCTGGGGCGCCTGGGTGGCAGAGCGGTTGGGCGTCTGTCTTCGGCTCAGGGCATGATCCCGGCGTTATGGGATCGAGCCCCACATCAGGCTCCTCCACTGGAAGCCTGCTTCTTCCTCTCCCACTCCCCCTGCTTGTGTTCCCTCTCTCGCTGGCTGTCTCTATCTCTGTCGAATAAATAAATAAAATCTTAAAAAAAAAAAAAGTACAACTACCCTAGATCCCCAGAAAACCCAAACTAGCCATGTGGAGGGGTTGTATGAAAGGGACACTGCCTGGAAACCCCTACTGTTGCAATGATCCCAACCCCGTGCCAGACACACGAGGGAAGCAGCAAACGGCCCCAGCCCTGATCCCTGCAGCTACCTGAGAGACTCCAGTAAAAACTGCCACATTCATACCCATTAGGATGGGAAGGAAGGAAGGAAGGAAGGAAGGAAGGAAGGAAGGAAGGAAAGAAAGAAAGAAAGAAAGAAAGAAAGAAAGAAAGAAAGAAAGAAAGAAAGAAAGGGGGAGGAAGGGAGGGAGACAGGAAGGAAAGAAGGAAGGAAAACAAAGTTTTTTAAACTGAAAATTTCAAGTGTTGGCAAGGATGTGGAGAAATTAGAACCATGGTGCACTGCTGGTGGGAATGTCAAATGTGCAACTGCTGTGGAAAATAGTATGGTGAGTCCTCAAAAAAATTAAACATAGAATTACTATATGAGCCAATAAGTCTACTCCTAGGTATTACCCAAAAGAATTGAAAGCAGGTACTCCAATAGATATTTGTACACCAATATGCAAAGCAGAATGATTTACAATACCCAAAATGTGGAAACACCCCAAAAGCCTATCAAAAGATGAATGGAGGGGCGTCTGGGTGGCACAGAGGTTAAGCGTCTGCCTTCGGCTCAGGGCGTGATCCCGGCGTTATGGGATCGAGCCCCGCATCAGGCTCCTCCACTGGGAACCTGCTTCTTCCTCTCCCACTCCCCCTGCCTGTGTTCCCTCTCTGGCTGGCTGTCTCTCTCTCTGTCAAATAAATAAATAAATAAAATCTTTAAAAAATAAAAAAATAAAGAATTAAAACTTCAAGGGAATTTTTGCTCACCCCTCATTTCTTAAAAGTTACTATTTCTCATGTGCCAACTTCCTTTAATTATTAATCTCATTAATATCAGTCATTATTTTTAGCGTACAATGGAAATAATCAAAAATAAAATCTAAAAACACGTGTGTCAGACAATAAACTATGAAGAGGAGAAAGATAGGAAGTAAAGAAAATAACACAAGGGAAAGAAATAGAAAAGAAGACAAGCCAAATCAAAATGAGTTTTTAGATATAACCAAATAATGTATTATGAAGCACCTTCCTCCCACAGGGAGGAAAAAACACATAATAGAAATTTCTCGGGGCGCCTGGGTGGCACAGCGGTTAAGCGTCTGCCTTCGGCTCAGGGCGTGATCCCGGCGTTATGGGATCGAGCCCCACATCAGGCTCCTCTGCTATGAGCCTGCTTCTTCCTCTCCCACTCCCCCTGCTTGTGTTCCCTCTCTCGCTGGCTGTCTCTATCTCTGTCGAATAAATAAATAAAATCTTTAAAAAAAAAAAAAAAGAAAAGAAATTTCTCATCAGTTTTCCCAACTACCATGGTGCGGCTCTTCGCTAATGAACAAGAAATAGGAAAAGAGAGAGAGAGACCAAGAAACAGATCCTTAACTATAGAGAACAAACTGATGGTTACCAGAGGGGAGGGGGTGGAGGGATGGGTGAAATAGGTAATGGGAATAAAGAGTACACTTCTTGTGATGAGAGCACTGTGTGATACATGGAATTGTTGAATCACTATATTTTATACCTGAAACTAATATAATACTGTATGTTAACTATACTGGAATGAAAATCAAATTAAATTAAAAAGAAATGGAAAAAGTAAACACGAAAACAAAAAAACACAGGGTCTAATATTTGGCACTCTACTAATCATTCATTTCCTTAGATGTGAATCACTCCCAGAGTATATGTTTCTAAAGGACTGTCTTTTTTAAAAACATACTTGTATAGTTTTTTATACAAAATATATGAAATAATACAGAAAATTTGAAAAATGAAGAAAAGCAAGGAAAAAATTAACCCAATTGCAACATCTAACAAAACCACTGTTAGCTTTTTAAAAACAGCCATTATTATGATTATTATTATGATTATTATTACTCTCTGTTCTCAAATTCCAATGTCTGCTCTTGGCACATTCTCTTGCTTTTATTTATTACAACTTGTATTTCTCCTGTTACTTCTATACATATCTGAGAAACTGAGATGCAAAATAATTATCATAATGCTGCAGGTCACAGCATTGTGAAGTAAGACACAGCATGTCACAAGTAAGATAAAATAAATAAAATAAAATAAAATAATAAAATAAAATAAAAAGGAGATTTCTGAGGAAGATGACAGAATAGGAAGACCTTGAGTTCACTTCCTTTCTTGGATACAACTAGATAACACTCATGTCAGTGTGAATAACCCAGAAAATGACCTGAAGATTGGCACAAAACTCCACAACTAAACGTAGGGAAGAGGTCAGATCGAAGAGGGTAGGAAGGACAAAGATGCAGTCGGGAGCTAAATCACCTTGCACGACTGTCCCAAGAAGGAGGAACGCTGTGGTCATGGAAAGAGGAGAAAAACAGACCCTCACACCAGGGAACCCACACAAGGAATATGAATCCCATAACATTTGGCTTTGAAAACCAGCGGGGCCAAATTTCACAAGTTCTTACAACCAGGGGGATTTAAAACTTAAAATTTTAAAAATCAACAGGTTCCACTCTAGGATAGTTGGGAGGGTGAGGGGAAACTGCGTCCCCCACCCTTAAAGAGACAGCGCAACAACCAGCCTATGGAGATACAGCATAGAAGCAGCAGTTTGAGAAGTGCCTGGGGCATACAGGAGGAAGAGTTATTTACTAATATCAGAGCGTGTCAGGAGGGACAGGGATTGTTGGGAGACTCCTCCAGGAACAAAGAAAGTGGCAGATGCCATTTCCCTCCCCTGCCCCCTAGCATAAACGCACAGCTGCCTGCAGGAACCAGTGCATTATAGACACTAGCTACCTAGCTTGCTAACACTACACCTCCCACCCCCACGCACTTTGTGGATCCACTGCCTCCAATAGGTCCTTGGCTAGGACCCATCCAAAATGGCTTGGCAGCACACCAGTAGCCCCAACTGGGGCCAGCACCAAGGCAAAGTAACTCCTGCCCTGTGGAGAGGTAAAGATAATCATACAAACCAGTAAGACTGCAATGGGCTGGGTGCAGACAGTGGTCTGACTACAGGTTCCACCCAACAATGAAAGCTTGCCAGGGGATAACACAGGGAAAGTGCCCACAGTTTGGTGCTAATGCATCTCTGGCAAACACATGGTCTGACTCAACTCAAGCCCAAGGTGGCCTAGACTGGTCCAAACACCAAAAGGACCAAACACTGAGCGCAACAAAGGGAGCCACTGCAGGTAACTGGACTGAAGGGAAAAGTGGCTCAGCCACAACAGCAGGACACACACAACAGACATAGAAGACACCCCTGAAGTGCCAGGTTCTGGTGAACAGGGGACTCTGCACTGCAGGACACTACAGGACCTCTTCTTTATAAGGCCACTACTTTCAAGAGCAGAAGATGTATCTGACTTTTCTAACACAGAGAAATAGACACAGAACGTTAGACAAAATGAGGAGACAGAGGACTATGTCCCAAAAGAAAGAACAGGACAAAATCACAGCAAGAGACCTAAGCAAAATGGAGATAACGAATATGTGTGATAGAGAATTTAAAGTAACGATCATAGATACTCACTGGGCTTGAGAAAAGAGTGAAGAAATCAGAGAGACCCTAAACAAAGAGACAGAAAACATAAAAAAAAAAAAAAGAACCAACCAGAGATGAAGAACTCAATACATGAAATTAAAAATACACTAGATGGAATAAATAGTAGACTAAAAGAAGTGGAAGAATGGATCAGTGACTTGGAGGATCAAGTAATGGAAAGCAATCAAGCTGAGAAGATGAGAGAAAAACAATACAAAATGAGAATAGACTTAGGGAACTCAGCCACACCACAAAGCATTATAACATTTGCATTGGAGGGATCCCAGAAGGAGACCCCCCCTGCTTGCACTCTCTCCCTCTGTCTCTCTCTCAAATAAATAAATAAAATATTTTAAATAAATAAATAAAAATAAAAAGTTTTTGCACAACAAAGGAAATGATCAATAAAACTAAAAGACAACCTACTGAATGGGAGAAGATATTTATAAATATTGTATTTAATAAGGAGTTGGTATCCAAAATATATAAAGAACTTACACAACTCAACACCAAAAAACAAATAATCCATTTAAAATGGTCAGGAGACATGAACAGACATATCTCCAAAGAAGACATCCAGATGGTCCAACAAACACATGAAAAGATGCTCAACATCACCCATCATCTGAGAAATGCAAATCAAACCTACAATGAGATATTACCTCATACCTGTCAGAATAGCTAAAATCAAAAACACACACAAAAATAATAATAAATGAACAAATAAATAAAATAAAAAACACAAGAAACAAGTGTTGGCGAGAATGTGAAGAACAGGAACCCTCTTGAACTATTGGTGGGAATGCAAACTGGTGCAGCCACTCTGGAAAACAGGGTGGGGTTTCCTCAAAAAAGGTAAAAATAGAACTACCTTTTCATCCAGCAATCACACTACTGGGTCTTTACCCAAAAAATACAGCACTAGTTCAAAGGGATACAGGGACCTGTATGTTTATTGCAGCATTATTTACAATAGCCGAATTATGGAAGCAGTCCAAATGTCCATTGATAGATGAATGGATAAAGAAGTGGTGTGTGTGTGTATACACATTTATACATACATATATATATTTGTATTTATAATGGAATATTATTCAGCCATAAAAAAGAATGGGATTTTGCCATTTGCAATAACATGGATGGAGCTAGAGAGTATAATGCTAAGCAAAATAAGTCAGTCATAGAAAGACAATCTGAAATGGGTGTGGAGCTATGGAAAAAACACTGAGCTGCAAATTCTGAGATCTGGTCTGGTACTGAGCAGTTAGATTTATGATCTTGCCTAAACTGATGAGTAGAACACGAGCAATATATGGGACAATGTTTGAACTTTCATGTAGAAGTTGGCTCCTTCTAGCTCTAGAATTTATCATTCTAATACTTTCATTTCATTCATCACCTATCCTTGGTGAGGGGGGAGGAAGAGCATTATCTTGGTAATAGGGAATATTATCTTTAAAAATCATCTTTGATAATTTCACTTATATGTGAATATTTTAAAAACAAAGTTTACAGAGAACAAATTGGTGTTTGCTAGAGGTGGGGTGGGGGATGGGAAAAATGGGTGAAGGGGATCAAATGGCATAAACTTCCATTTATAAATATATAGATCTGGCTATTGTTGATAATGCTGCTATAAACATCAGAGTGCGGGCATCTGGGTGGCGCAGTTGCCTTTGGCTCAGGGCGTGATCCTGGTGTTCCGGGATCGAGTCCCACATCAGGCTCCTCTGCTGGGAGCCTGCTTCTTCCTCTCCCACTCCCCCTGCTGTGTTCCCTCTCTCGCTGGCTGTCTCTCTGTCACATAAATAAATAAAATCTTGAAAAAAAAAAAGAAAAAGGTAAACATCAGGGTGCATGTGCCCCTTCAAATCAGTATTTTTGTATCCTTTGTGTAAATACCTAGTAGTGTAATTACTGGGTGGTAGAGTAGTTCTGTTTTTACCTTTTTGGGGAAACTCCATACTGCTTTGCAGAGTAGCTGCACCAGTTTGCATTCCCACTGGCAGTGTAAAAGCCCAAATGTCCATTGACTGATGAATGGATAAAGACGATGGATTATTACTCAGCCATCACAAAGAATGAAATCTTGCCATTTGCAATGACATGGATGAAGCTAGAGTTTATTATGCTATGCGAAACTGGTCAGAGAAAGACAAATACCATATGATTTCACTCATATGTGAAATTTAAGAAACAAAACAGATGAACATAGGAGAAGGGGGAAAATAAGAGAGGGAAGCAAAAAACAAGAGACTCTTAACAATAGAGAACTGGGGGCTGATGGAGGGAGGTGGGTGAGGGGATGGGCTAAGGGGGTGGTGGGTATTAAGGAGGGAATTTGTGGTGAGCACTGGGTGTTGTATGTAAGTGATGAATCACCGAATTCTACACTTGAAACTGATATTACCCTATATACTAACTAGAATTTAAATAAAAACTTGAAATATTAATTAATTAATTAATTAATTAATTAATTTAAAAAAATAGGTCTGGGGGATGTAATGTGCAGCATGGTAACTATAGTTAATACTATATAGCATATTTGAAAGTTGCTAAGATGGGGCACCTGGGTGGCTCAGTTGTTAAGCGTCGGCCTTCGGCTCAGGGCGTGATCCCGGCGTTCTGGGATCGAGCCCCACATCAGGCTCCTGTTCTGGGAGCCTGCTTCTTCCTCTCCCACTCCCCCTGCTTATGTTCCCTCTCTCACTGCTTGTCTCTCCGTCAAACAAATAAACAAAATATTTTTTTTAAAAAAGTTGCTAAGAGAGTAAATCTTAAAAGTTCTCATCACAAGAAAAACATTTTTGTGACTGTAATGGTGATGGATGTTAACTAGTCTTATTGTGGTGATCACTTTGCCATAGATGCAAATAGTAAAGTATTTTTTCTGTCACCAAAAACTAATAACATGTATGTCAATATATCGTAATAAGAAACAAATATTAAAGAATCATCTTTGGGGGCGCCTGGGTGGCTCAGTCGCCAGTCAGTTAAGTGTCTGCCTTCAGCTCAGGTCATGATCCTGGAGTCCAGGGATCAAGCCCCGCATCAGGCTCCCTGCTCAGCAGAGAGTCTGCTTCTCCCTCTCCCTCTAGCCCTCCTCCCCACTTGTGCTCTCTCTGTCTCAAATAAATAAATAAAGTCTTTTTTAAAAATCATCTTTGTTTAGCTTCACAGTTGTCAATGTGACAAGTTAAATTTAATTATTAACTCGAAGAAGTGATGTGACTTCTCTATTTGAGCTAGATAAGTGTCTTTTCCTTTAAATGTTTCTTAATACCTTCCTTATGACAATTTGAGCCAATTAAATTTTACCTGGGAATCAAATTAAAATTCTGAGGTACTTTTAAGTTTGCCAGCCTAGAAAGCCACTGTTGGGGTCGGATAGACAAGGATGAGGCCAGTTCACACTGAGTGAATACTGCCACCCCATGTGGGCCAAGTTAAGTGTGAACACAAATTGTAAATAAAAACACCTTCTCTTAAACCTATTTTTGTAATAATTATTTTTTATTGAAAAACTTTGATTTATTGTTTTCTATTCTTTTTTAAGTCATTGATTATCCCATAGGGTTAATTATTACTGAAGAGAATTATTGTCTTCTGGACCTTCCCCTATTTCAAAAGGCCATGGCTGGATCCTCCCTACTGAAAGCCAAGTAAGACCCACATCAGTAATTTGGGGGCATCTGCTAGATGTGTGCTAGGTGTGTTGTTGCAAAGTTATCTATAAATCTTATTTTTGTAAATACAATTATATATAATAACATATTAAAAGAGTTTGATATTTTAAAGGAGTTGATCAAAGGAAATTTCAACAATACTCTTGTTATATAAATACTCTGCGCCTAATTGTTTTGCTTTTGAAGTTTGGATTTTTAAAGATATCAGATTTTCATAAATCAGGGCACATCCACAGATGTTGTAAAAACTGATTTCAGAATCACCAGAAAAAAAAAAACAAAACAGAGAAACAACATCTACAACACAAGAAACCAAAGACTCTAAACAAGAAACAAAAATCTCTAATCTCTGTGCCCAAGTAGATTCTTCGTTAGGTACCGGGGAGGGGATGGGCTGAGTGGCAGGTGAAGAGACAGAGTTTTCTATGATATTTTGACCTGGGGTAGAGCTGACAGCAAGGCATGGTAGCAGACAGCAATAGCATGTGGATAATTACATAATAAAAGATTTCATAAAGTCCTTGAGTACTTCAAATTTTTTTAACTTTTAATAATGGCCACTGCAGGATGATTTTTTTAAAACAATGTATATATTATATTGAAATATATATTATATTTTCTTTTTTTTTTAAGATTTTATTTATTTATTTGACAGAGAGAGACAGCCAGCTAGACAGCAAGAGAGCAAGAGAGGGAGGGAACACAAGCAGGGGGAGTAGGAGAGGAAGAAGCAGGCTCCCAGCGGAGCAGGGAGCCCAATGCGGGACTAGATCAAGCCCTGAGCTGAAGGCAGCCGCTTAACGACAGAGCCACCCAGGTGCCCCAAAATATACATTATATTTTCTTCTCCAGGTATCTGTGGGCTTCAAGTCTACTAATATGCTAATCTCGGGTCTTCAATGCTCATTTGTCACCAGGATCTCAACTAGAACATGGATCATGTGGTTAGGTTGTTATAACCTTTCTAAAAGTGTTTGTGCAAGACATTTACACATTGCTTCTTCATAATTACAGCCTAAACCTTTTATGGTTTAAAGCAACCACAGCACTTTTGAAGATCTCATGAAATCTAAAGGAAGTTTGTGATTGCGTTTAGCTTGCACTTCATACTTACAATCTAATCATTCCCAAATACAATAAACTCTAGATGATGTGATTAAGTACTTCCGCCTTGGTTTTTCCAACCTTTGTATTGACTTAGCTAACATTTGGAGTGGTTGCCTTGGTGAGGAGGCATAGCAGGAACTAGATCATGGCTCTACTGCCCGGGTCAAATTTTATCAGCCACTCTTCACAGATACTGAAAACTAAAAATGAAAAAGTACAGCCTGGAAAATTTATGTCCACAAGTAAACCTTCACAGGGATGTTTAAGGCAGCTTATTCGTAATTGCCAAGACTTGAAGCAACCAAGATATCCTTCAGTAGGTGAATGGATAAACTGTGGTACATCTAGACAATGGGATACTATTCAACACTAAAAAGAAGTGAGCTATCAAACCAGGAAAAGACATGGAAGAAACTTAAATGCATATTATCAAGTAAAAGAAGCCAATCTGAAAAGTCCACATACTCTGTGGTCCTAAATATAATCACATTCTGGAAAAGGCAAAACTATGAAGACAATTAAAAAAAAATCAGTGATTGCCAGAGATTGGTAGGTGAGAGAGATAAATAGAGCACAGAGGATTTTTACAGTATAATGGTAGAAACATGTCATTACGCATTTATCATGGAATGTACAATACCAAGAGTATATGTGATGTAACTATGGACTTTGGGTGATGATGCTGTGTCCATGCAGATTCATCAGTTGTAACAAATGTCCCCCTCCGGTCGGGGTTGTTGACAGTGGTGAGGCTGTGCATGTGTGAGGCAGGGGGTGTATGGGAAGTCTACCTTCTCAATTTTGTTGGGAGTTTAAAACTGCTTTAAAAAATAAAATCTTTTTTAAAAACTGCAGTTTGGGGTGCCTGGGTGGCTTAGTTGGTTAAACATCTGACTCTTGGTTTCAGCTCAGGTCATGATCTCAGGATCATGAGATCAAGTCCCATGTCAGGCTGGAGCTCAATGGTGCCTGCTTGAGATTTGCTCCCTCTGTCCCTCCCCTGTGTGTTGTGTTCTCTCTCTCTCTTTTTCTCTCTCTCTCAAATAAATAAATAGATAAAATCTTTTTTAAAAATTGTAGCCTAAATTGTCACAGTAAATCTAGTTTTCTTCACAACCAAGATTTTACAAGTGATTTAAGTCACTTTCTCCCTTCCTGTCTCAGTCCGACAGTGCCAGTGAGCAGAACGATACCAGCTGATTTCCCCTCTCCTATGCTTTCCTGCTTCCTTATGAGCAAACAATGGCTCACTGAAATAATAGAAAATTAGTTATATGCACTCTCTTTCTTATTACTTAGCTCAGTATCATTTCTTCAATTCTCCTTTGCTTTTTGATTCTGATTATCAAGGCTTTAAAAATTAGAAACTTGGGATTTTAAGAGCAGATCCTGCTGCAAATGTCTTCTTTAATGCAGCAGTGGTTGCAATGATATATGCTAGCCGTTGGAAGGCACTATACTCATAAATCAAGGGCTCCAGACTTTTCTATAGCTCCATCTGCTAAAAAAGGACAAGTGCTCAGGGTGGTTTGGATTACTAAATACCACAGCTGTCAGATAATGTAGGAATAAAGCTACCAGTGGAGCTCTGAAACTGAAATTCAGAAATATATTTATTCATTTAAATATATATGCCAGAAGTATGTAATTATTATATTTCATATTTTAATTTTTATTCTGCTAAATATATATATAACATGAAAGTTACCATTTTAGTCATTTTAAGTGTACAATTCATGGGCATTAAGTACATTCATAATGCTGTAAGCCACTATTTCCAAAATTTTTTATCATCCCAAACAGAATCTCAGTATTGTAATATTAACTCATAAAGTACATTAACTATAAAGCACTATATAGATATTGTCTCATTTAAGCTTCACGGGAGCTCCATGAAGTGGGTATTTTTATTTTTATTTTATTGATGAAGTTGAAGATGAGGGAGATCTAACAAATTGCTCTAAATCTAAAAATAGTAGAATCATAATTTAAACTTATGTACATCTACACAGCCCTGTGGGCGAGTGAGATTTTTAAGTCAATGGACTAATATAGAAGCTTGATCATAACTAAAATTGTGTTTCCTTGTGATAGTTAAATTTTATCTTTCTTTTTTTTTAAGTCTTTTTTTTTTAAGATTTTATTTATTTATTTGACAGAGATAGAGACAGCCAGTGAGAGAGGGAACACAAGCAGGGGGAGTGGGAGAGGAAGAAGCAGGCTCATAGTGGAGGAGCCTGATGTGGGGCTCAATCCCATAATGCCGGGATCACGCCCTGAGCCGAAGGCAGACGCTCAACCACTGTGCCACCCAGGCGCCCCAAATTTTATCTTTCTATAATAAGATGCCGAACTGTAGAAGCTCTGACCTTACACACTCTGATCAGGATGAAATTATTAAGATTCCTGGCTTTTAAAACATTACCATTTACAGATTTTATTAATAATAGCTCCAGAGATTAATTAAGGGTTGTACCAGATTAACTCTTGAAGAGCAGGGAGGGGATAGTGGAAAAGCCGTCAAATGTCAAACACTGCTAACTAGGGTTTCACAAAAGGAGAACAAATTGTTTTAGAGAAAAAATTATTTAAAGAGAATTTTATATTTAAAGAGAAATTATTTAAAGGAGAACAAATTATTTAAAATTAAGTATTTTTTTAAAGATTTTATTTATGGATTGGATAGAGAAAAAGTGAGAGAGCAGAAGCAGGGGGAGAGACAGAGGGAGAGAGAGAAGCAGACTCCCACCTGAGCAGGGAGCCCGATGTGGGGTTCGATCTCTGGACCCAGAGATCATGACCTGAGCCAAAGGCAGATGCTTAACCAACTGAGCCACCCAGGTGCCCCATGAAGATTAAATTTGATTAAAAGTAATTCGTCTAAATTATATATGCTTCTAACTGGAAGATATGTGTTCACACAGTCATTTCATGAGTCTCTGAATACTTTAGTTGTCTTCTAAAATTCTCACATTCCTGAGTGAACTCTCAGAACAATACCCTGTCATGACTCAACTCAAAACTTTCAATGGATTTCCATTTTAATTTTTGGCAGAAATAAGTGGACCCTCCATAGAATGGTGTTTGCTTTGCTTCCAGCTTGCATTTCCAGCCTTCTCTCCTCTGATACCCTCCTGTAACCTTGTCTTTTTGCAGTGTTCTTTTCTTTCTAGAAAAAGTCTTTTTCACTCATGGTTTTGGTGACTATTTATTCATCAGCAACTCATTTGCAATTCCTATCCCCAGTCCATATTTATACTCTGAGTTCCAGCTCTGCACATCTTCAGCCTAACATTATATCTCCCAGCCTGTCCATCCACACGTCACCATGCTCAGCAATTACCACCACCTTCCACTCTGGTCTTCAAGTCAGAAACTCGGAGTCATCCTGGACACTTTGTCTCCCACACCCCCACAACTACTCTATCACCAGATCCAGCTTGTTTTTCCTGCCACGTACAGGGTAATATAGCATAATCTAGTATCCAAATGTGAACACTTTTGAGAGCAAAAAAGGATAATAATAATTACCCTTGGGACCACAGGCATACACTAGAAGTATATATTTTCCTGCCACACAGGGTCTCATTTTTGTCCATGTCCACAGCTACCAACAAACCCAAAACTCCATGATCTTCTGCCTCAGTCACTCCAGTGGTCTCCTAAGTCTTCATGGATGGACACCTATACTGGCCCTCTGTTCCATGCTGCAAGGGCAGCCAGACCCAGTTATCTGTGAAAATGTCAGTCTGAAGCCCATCTCCCCCACCCACCTCCTACTTACAACCCTTCTACAGATCCTCATGTCTCATATAAAATCTGAAATCTTTTGCGCAGGCTAAGATGCTCAGAGTGACCTGGCTCCCCGTGCCTCTAGAACTTCACTCTTCCTCACTTTCTGCTCTCAAGACACATTGGGCCTTTCCCTCCGTCCCCGTAAATTGTCATGCAACTTCCCAGCAAAACACCTTTGCTTTTGCTCCTTTCTTTCCCTGTAGTACTCTTCCCTCTCCTCTCCCCTAACTAAGGGTTATTGACCTTCAGATTTCAGCTCAACTGTCACATCCTTAGGAAAGCCATCCTCAAATCTCCAACCAAGTTGTGATAGCCCAGCTTCTACCACAGCCTTGATTTCTCCCCTCCTTGGGAGCAGACCATTCTGCCCGAAGGCTCCACCCACCTAGAGGAGCAGCTTGTTCTACAGCCCCACAGATCTAAGCTGGCTGCACCTGCCTTTGCCCAACCAAATACAACAACAGTGGTGAGTTCATTAGTCCTGAGCTGAAGCCTTAAACTGACCTGGAAGCCTCTCTATTTGCACTAGGGGATGCCAACCACCACATGAGAAGTTGGTTCCACGGAGACCCCCCGCTGCAACGCCGCATGGAGGAGACTAAAGGCCCCAGCTGACAGCTGTTTCACAGTATAGATGGAACCATAGTTGCTTTTTTTTTTTTAACTATTCCACTACTGGAAGACATTTAAATCATTTTTCTATGTTAAAAATGTTGCAATAAAGATAACTTCATATGCCTCTTACTGCACATATCAAAGTGTTTCTCTAGGGTAGATACCGAGGAGCAATGGCACAAAATCACAATGAATACACACTTTACTGGATGTGCATAGATACTGCCAAATTGTTTTCCAAAATAGTTTCACCAATAGTAGTATGTAATTGCCCTACAACATAGCCAACTTTGATTTTATCGAACTTCAAAAATATTGCCATTTTAATAGATTTAAAATGGTACGCCATTATTTAATTTGTATTTTCCTAGTTGTGAATGAGGATGGGCACCTTTTTATATGTCTATTAGCTATATATACATATATTTCTTCTTTTATAAATTTCCTGTTCTTATCCTTTGCCCATTTTTTTAAACTAGATTGCTTGTCTTTTTCTTATTGATTTCCAGGGAAGTTTTATATATTCTAAATATTACCCTTTTATTACACATGCCACAAGTATTTTTACCTGTCTATTGCTACATTACAATTCATTAAGAATGTCTTCTTTATTTAAAAAAAAGGCTTTTAAATCTTGCGAAAAATAAAATAAGATGAAATCAAAGAGGGAGACAAACCATAAGAGATTCTTAACTATCGGGAACAAACTGGGGGTTGCTGGAGGGTAGGGTGGGTGGGGGGATGGGGTAACTGTGTGATGGACATTAAGGGAGGGCATGTGATGTGATGAGCCTGGGTGTTATATGCAACTGATGAATCACTGAATTCTGCCTCTGAAACAGATAATACACTATATGTTAATTAATTAAAACATTTAAAAAAAAAAACTATCCTACAATCCAGTAATTGCACTACTGGGTATTTACCCCCAAAATACAAAAACACTAATTTGAAGGGATACATGCATCCTTATGTTTATAACAGCATTATTTATGATAGCCAAATTATGGAAGCAGCCCAAGTACCTATCAACAGATGAATGGATAAAGATGTGATGGTTGCTAGCTTTGAAGATGGAAAAAGGGAGTCAGGAGTCAAGGAATATGGGGGCCTCTAGAAGCTGGAAGTGGCCTTCAGCTGGCAACCAGCAAGGAATGGGCACTGCAGTCCTATAACCGTGAAGAACCGAATTTCACCAACAACTTGAATGAGCATGAAACCAATTCTCTCCCAGATCCTCCAGAAAGGAAACCTGTTACCTTGATATTAGCCCATGGGTGAGACACGTGTCAGACTTCTCACCTAGAGACTGGCAAGGAAATAGGTTTGTATTGTGTGAGGTGCTAAGACTGTGACGCTCTATCACAGTGGCCGTGGAATCTAACCCAGCAAGGGAGGGCAGGAAAAATGTGGAAGGGGCCCTGAGAAGGGCTGCTGAGAGGCTCTGTTTCTTGATCCAGTTATGTCAATATGCTTACTCTGTGGAAATTCATTAGACGGACATTTATTATCTGGGCAATTTTCTGCACATAGGTTATAACACAGTAAAAAAAAAAATCTACATTAAAACAAGCCATGTAAGGGTTTGTAATTGAGATTAATGCTATAGGTCATGGGGGAGTCATTTCTCTTAGGACCTCTGAGAAACACACAGAATTCCTCCCAGAATTGCTCACTGGATAGGCGGTAGGTAGCCTCCCACTCCCTTTGCTTGAAGTTTGCCCCTGTGGGCGTTGATTCCCTCAAACCCGTGGGATGTGTGTTGGCTAAGAAGGTTCCTTAGGAGCAAAGAAATGTTTTGGGGAGAATTCTAGAAGATACTCTGTGTGCACCTGAGCTGTCAGCTTCCACAGTGCCCACCACAGATGCAGCTGAAATCTGAGGTAGGCCAAGGGGATATGGCTACCAGAGGTCTTTGTAAAACAGGCCTATCCTACCCATAAATGTGCAGAAAATCCTGAACCAAGTATTAGCAAAGTGAATCTAGTGACATATGAAAAAGAATAATATACCATGTCCTAATTGTATTTGGTCCAGAAATCCATGCATAGCTTAATATTTGAAATCAATCAATATAACTAATGCCATCAACAGAATAAAGAATAAAAATCAAATGACCATCTCCATAGATTCATGAAAAAATACTTGATAGAATTCAATACCTATTCACAATTTTTTTTTTTTTAGATTTTATTTATTTATTTGACAGAGAGCGAGCACAAGTAGGGGGAGCAGCAGGCAGAGGCAGAGGGAGAAGCAGACTCCTCACTGAGGATCCCCACCCGAGCAGAAAGCAGATGCCCAATGACTGAGCCACCCAGGTGCTCCTATTCATGGTTTTTTTATTTAACAGTTTATTATGATTTGTAAGTGTCATTTTTAAAAAAATTAGTCTATTAAACCATGTAGAGCATGCAAGAAGTCTGCAAAACAAAACATACATGTTTAAGTAGAGGGATTATCTGAAATTCCAGATTTTCCAGTCACTTTGTTACTATGCTATGGCAGCCAAGGATCCTTAACTTCAGTCGAAGGAAGCGTCCTGAATCCGCCCTCATTACAGATTCCAATCTCTATGTTATCTTCTGTCATTTGCCCTTCAAAGCTTTCCTTTAGGGTTAATATGGCTGTATGAGTGGCATTTTTAAGTCCCAGGTCTTCGTTATGTCTTTTCTTGAGGAAAGTTTTCCCATTCACATAGTTCTTTCCCACTGCTGTGGCTTTCTCGGCAAAGTAAGCTCCAGATGGATCTGACCGCAATAAATACGGTCGCCCCTCATTCCAACCACAAATTCGTAAAGAGACTCCAAATGGACAAACATCACCTGAATGAATGTATTCTTGTATCACAAAAGCTACTCTCTGTCCCAGCTGAGCTGTGGGGCTGGGTTCTCGGTAAATGAGATAGTATTGCTGAGCTAGTTTCCAGGCTCTGTGCTCGCGCGCTCTGTAACCTGGGCCCGAGCCGCCCTGTACGCCAAGCCTATGTGCTTGGTAATCGATCCCATTCTGCGCACCGTACACCTCGCTCATCACACGGAGCGGATTTCTGTTTCTTCTCAGTTGCTAAAACTACACCATTTGCAGCTTTATTTTATTTCTTTAAAGATTTTTGTTTCTTTATTTCTTTATTTATCTATAATCTTTATTTCTTAAAGATTTTTATTTGACACACACAGAGAGAGAGAGCGCGCGCGGGCAAGCAGGGGGAGCGGCAGGCAGAGAGAAAAGCAGACTCCCCTCTGAGCAGGGAGCCCCATGCGGGACTCGATTCCAGGACACTAGGATCATGACCTGAGCCAAAGGCAGACATCCAACCAGTTGAGCCACGCAAGAGCCCCCCACCTGCTGCTTTAATTCCCACTGGAGGGGCTCCTCCAGCTACAGCAGGCAAAGCATGTTCAATCTGGGCAAGTTTACCAGATGGGCTGAACGTAGTCCGTGAAAATCTGTAACCATGCTCGGCCATCTTTACCTGGAGCGCCCAATTCATGATTTCTAAAAAAGAAAGAAAGAAAGAAAGAAAGAAAGAAAGAAAGAAAGAAAGAAAGAAAGAAAGAAAGAAGCTTTGCAAACTAGAAATAGAAAATTCCCTATTCTGACAAAAACAAACAAAACAAAACTTTAAGTCAAACAGTGTATATAATGGTAAAATGTCACCCTCTGAAATTGAGAATGACTCAAGGGTGCTCATTATCGTCACTCCATTTAACATTGCATGGCGGGTCCTGGTTGGTTTAATAAGTTGAGGAGGTTAATTAACAAGAATATTAAGTAATAATAATAATTACATGTATAGAGAGATACACAGAGACACAGAGACCAAGAAAGATGGGCTGCATAGGTGGCTCAGGTCATGATCCTGAGATCCTGGGATCAAGCTGTGCATTGGGCTCCCTGCTCCAGGGGGATCCTACTTCTCTCTCTCCCTCTGCCATCCTCCCACCACCACCAGCTTGTGCTCTCTGGCGCTCTCTCTCTCTGTCAAATAAATAAATAAAATCTTAAAAAAAAAAAAAAAAGGACATGAAGAAAGAGAATCCACCCAAATCTATATGTGATTTTTTGCAAGGTCACTGAATTTAAAGTCATCACACAAGAATTAAATCTATATTTTGTTTATAACAGCAATGAGTGCTTAAATAAAATTACACACACACATAAAGGCTATGATAACAGTCTTTAAAAAAAAACTTTAAACACTTAAAAATAAACCTAATAAAAATGTACAAAACCTCTACATAAAAAAAGTATAAAACATAATTGAGAAGAATTTGAGGGGAGTTGGGGGCACCTGGGTGGCTCAGTTGGTTGAACATCTGACTTTTGATTTCAGCTCATGTCTTGGTCTCAGGGTCGTGAGCCCAAGCACTGCATTGGGCTCCAGGTGGAGCCTACTTAACAACAACAACAACAACAACAACAACAACAGTATATATAATTGAGGGGAATTAAGGAAAACTTAATAAGTGGGGAGGGGAGGTAATGTACTATACCCAAGATTTGACGGAGTTTATATGATAAAGACCAAAATTATGTATAGGATCCACAGCCATCTCAAGTAAAATCCTAAAATTCTAAACTTTAGGGAATATAAAAGACAAAGGTGGCTAAGAAAAATATAGATGGAGGAAGAGATAGAGGACTAACACTCTCTGTCTGGATAGAGATTTGTTTTAAGGACATAACAAATATGACACTGTGGTATCAGTACAAGTATGGACATATAAACTGATGGAAAGACTAGAGATTCCAGAAACAGACCCGTCTTCTCTTTGAACACTTCTTCTACGATTGGAGGTACTGCACAAGGTTGAGAAAGGACGATCTTTTCATTAAAGAGTTGTGGTTCAGACATCCAAATGGCCAACAGACACATGAAAAAGTGCTCAACATCACTCGGCATCAGGGAAAGACAAATGAAAACCACAAAGAGATACCACCTCACACCAGTCAGAATGGCTAAAATTAACAAATTAGGAAACCACAGGTGTTGGCGAGGATTCAGAGAAAGGGGAACCCTCTCACACTGTTGGTAGGAACGCAAGCTAGTGCAGCCACTCTGGAAAACAGTATGGAGGTTCTTCAAAAAGTTGAAACTAGAACTACCCTATGACCCAGCAATTGCACTACTCAGTATTTACCCCAACAGTACAAATGTAGTGATCTGAAAGAGCACCTGCACCCCAATGTTTATAGCAGCAATGTCCACAATAGCCAAAATATGGAAAGAGCTGAGATGTCCATTGACAGTTGAATGGATAAAGAAGATGTGGTATATATATACAATGGAATATTACACAGCCATCAAAAAATGAAATCTTGCCATTTGCAGCTATGGCTGGAACTAGAGGGTATTATGCTAAGCAAAATAAGTCAGTTAGAGAAAGACAATTATCATATGATCTTACTGATATGAGGAATTTGAGAAACAAGGCAGAGGATCATAGGAGAAGAGAGGAAAAAATGAAACAAGATGAAACCAGAGAGGGAGACAAACCATGAGAGACTCTTAATCATAGGAAAGAAACTGAGGGGGTGCCTGGGTGGCTCAGTTGGTTAAGTGACTGTTTTCGGCTCAGGTCATGATCCTGGGATCAAGTCCTGCATCAGGCTCCCTACTCAGCGGGGAGTCTGCTTCTCCCTCTGCCCCTCCCCTCTCTTGTGCTTGCCCTCTCTCTCTCTCTCTCTCTCTCAAATAAATAACTAAAAATTTTTTTAAATTATTTTTTAAAAAAAGGAAACAAATTGAGGGTGTCTGGAGAGGAGGGGGGTGGAGGGATGGGGTAACTGGTTGATGGACATTGGGGAAGGTATATGTTGTAATGAGCACTGGGTATTATATAAAACTGATAAGGGGTGCCTGGGTAGCGCAGTTGTTAAGCGTCTGCCTTCAGCTCAGGGCGTGATCCCGGCGTTCCCGGATCGAGTCCCACATCGGGCTCCTCTGCTGGGAGGCTGCTTCTTCCTATCCCACTCCCCTGCTGTGTTCCCTCTCTCGCTGACTGTCTCTCTGTCACATAAATAAATAAAATCTTTAAAAAAAAAAAAAAGATGAATCACAGACCTGTACCCCTGAAACAATTAATACATTTATGTTAATTAATTTAATTTAAATTTTTTTAAAGTGAAAAAAAGAGTTGTGATTCAATTACGTATTAATAAGTGGGGGAAATGAAACTTGATTCCTACTCAAATACTATGCAAAACTATCATTCTTGGTGAATTACAGATCTAAATGTAAAAAGTGAAACAATAAAGATTTTTACAATATTAACAGGAGAACATCATCATGACTTTGGGCAGCACATAAAATAATTTCTTAATGGGTACAAATAGCACTAACCACTAAGGAAAACATTTACAAATTGGAGTAAATCAAAATTAGGAATATCTGAACATCAGAAGATAGCATTCGGAGAATTAAAAGATAAGCGAGAATATGTTTGAATTACATATTTGACAAGGGAAGACCCAAATGAAAAAGAAAAATAAAAAAATAGGCAAGATACTTCACAACAGAGATATTCGAATGGCCAAGAGATGTATGAAAAGGTACTTAATCTCAATTGTTATCAAAGAAATGCAAGTCAAAACCACTATAATTCCACTATCTAAATGACAAAGCCAGTGTTGGCAAGAATGTAGAAAAATTAAAACTCTCATACACTATAAATGGGTCCAAACAGTTTGGACAAATCTGCAAAAGTAGCACATGCAGATTCCCTCAGACCCCAGGAATACAGCCTCAGATACGCCCAACAGAAGTGCATGTGTCTGTCCACCAGGAGATCTGCAGGGTTATCTGGGGCAGCAGTATCTGAAGTAGCCTAAAGCTGGAAACACCCATAATGTCCATCGACAGATAATTCCATTATCAACGGAATGGGAAAGTTAATTGGGGTATATTCCAACGGCAATGCAAGTGAACTAATTTATAGCGGCAAAAAGGAATTAATCTTATCAATATGTAATGCGGAGCTAAAAGAGAGTCGAAAAAGAGCATGCTGTGCATACACAGCTCAAAAACAGACAAAACTAACCGATGGTTTGAGAAGTCAGATTTGCGCTCACCTATGGGAAAAGTGATCCAGAGACGGGCTTCTGGAACACTAATAACGTTCTATTTCTTGATCTGGATGGTGGGTGCAAGGTGTGGTTTGTGCCAACATGTCCTGTTCTGTGCTTACAATGTTTGCATTGTGGGCCTGCATATTTCCCTAATGCCTTTTTTTAAAATCAAGTAAAAGTGAAATTGAAAGCTGAGACTGCCCTTGGCCATTTGGGGATCTTTGGGCCACTAAACAAAAAGCAGAGAATAAACATGTTGATTGATGCTGATTACTAGGTGGAAATTAGGCTACTGCTACCCACTGAGAGTAGAGTACTATGGCTGATAGCCAGTCGTTCACTGGGTCTTTCTTAGTACTCCCTAGTACTTAGTACTCCCTAGCCCATAGTCAGTGGGAAACTGTAGCAACCCAGTAAAGATCAGACCACTAAAAAAGGCTTGGAAAAGTATAGGAATCATTTGGATCATACCACCAGGCAAAAACTCGGACCTCCTGAGGGGACGGCAAGGGTGATTTATGAAAATAGTGTACTAGGTGGTTTATATTAATCTATTTTCTTCCCACTGTTGCATTGTAAACCTGGGGTATGTGCATCGTTTTCCTTCAGAGAATACCTCTTGTTCTCATGTTCTTATTGGTAGGTTTTGACTTAGCTGGAGAGGTCACTGACCCAGACTCAATACTGACTTAAAATTTAAATGATACATTTAAGTTTATGAAATTAAATTTATAAAATTTAAGTTATATAAAGTTAAGTTGAAAAGTTAAATTTGTGCTAATAAGGGTTTTTCTTTAATATGAAAAGTCATTATATTGAAATGAAGGCCCTAGATTTCCTGCTGTGTTTTCTAAAAGATTTAGTGTAAGTACGTAAGGGCAGTCATTTCCAACCATTTAAGGACTTCTTTTAATGTATGTGTGTGCACACATGAGTGTTTACTTATCTATGACTGCCCCCACATGATAGTACTGTTGCCTTTGGTATACATTCATTGAAAAGAATTTATAAGGACAGAATTAAGTTTTGTTATTAAAGAAATTTGTATTTAATCACAAAAGGTATATTCTTTTGAAAAATGGAAACAAATGCATGTCAAGTCACAGGGAGATGACCCCTTAGATTCCTAGTGTTCACAGGCAGTAATCACTATGGTAAGGTTGAAAGTGTGAAGTTTCAAGTACTTTTCTATCTGTCCTTCTCTCTTGGTTGTCATATTTTTAAATTCATACTTTCACATCGAAAAATAATAGTAAAATGTATCACCTTTTTGTTTCGTAAGAAAAAGGTGATACAACATCTATGCTGGGGATGAGGAAGAGGATCTCAACCCGGCAAGTCATAGAATGTTCCAGAAAAATATGGAACTGGCCTGTAAGTGGCAATTCTTACTGCCTTGTGAGCCAGTTGTTACATCAACTTTTTTCTAAAATTGGACCCATTCTAAAGGAAAGACTCTAGGAGGTGAGAGCTCATGTTCTCTTTCATACTTTTTCTGAAGCAGTGTTTCTGGAGAGACATACTGAAGGGGTTAAATTTAATGAACGCAATCTCTCCTTCCTTGGAATCGGCCCTGCGCCTCCCCTTTCTAGGCGGGTGGGCTGAGGCTGCAGGCAGCTGTCCAGCAATCCTGTACAGAGACAGCTCTGCTTTGACCAGCACTTTCTATTCCCACTGGGAAGTTCTCCTCAACTTTGTCAGAAGGACTGAGTTTCACTTTGCTCAATTCCTCCAGTGATCTTTTGTTTCTCTTATTTGTTAGCACTCTGGACAACTGCCCAGCCAGTGCAGAGGCCACCTCTTAGTCCAGTTCTGCTTAGGATAGGGGGTGCTGGTAATGGTTGATGGCTGGGCCAATTTTTGACAAGGATGTTTCTTTAGGTTTTAACTTAAACATCACTTTCTTCAGAGAGGCCTTCCCTGACCACCCTAACTAAATCAGCACTGCTCAC
Source organism: Ursus maritimus (assembly GCF_017311325.1). Lineage (NCBI taxonomy): Eukaryota > Metazoa > Chordata > Mammalia > Carnivora > Ursidae > Ursus > Ursus maritimus. The sequence continues at coordinate 65,589,572 of NW_024426885.1, read as the reverse complement.
TGCCGGGTTACTCTATTTTATCTTTGTCACTGCCCTTATCTGTACCTGGCATGAACTTATCTACTCATTGGCCCAGCGAGATCCTCAAGAGCAGAGACTTTGTTTACCCCCATTGTCAAGAGCAGTGCCAGCCCCAGGAGGGGTTCATGCTTGACCAGTTGACTGCTGTGTGCCAGCAGAGGGTTTCCAAAACCAAGTAGTCACATGAATTTCATGTCCACATCCTGGTGGTGCTGCTTAATACACATCTCAGTATGATTTTCAGCTTTCAGGATACGAAAGAGTGAAGCCTATCCTTTAGGCACCACCATGACTTTGGGAGAATTCTGGATGGAAATGTATTACACAATTAAGTTGCTAACATGTCTTTAACTTGTGCTTGCTTTGGCAGCACATATACTAAAATTGGAAGGATACAGAGAAGATTAGCATGGCCCTGTGTGAGGATAATATGCAAATTCGTGAAACGTTCCATATTTTTAATAAAACAAGACGAAATCAGGGAGGCAGACAAACCATAAGAGACTCTTAATCATAGGAAACAAACTGAGGGTTGCTGGAGAGAAGGTGGGTGGGTAACTGGGTGATGGACATTAAGGAGGGCACGTGATGTAATGAGCACTGGGTGTTATATAAGACTGATGAATCACTGACCTCTACCTCTGAAACTAATAATACATTATATGTAAATTAATTGAATTTAAATTTAAATTTTTTTTTTAAAAATAAAATAAACTGTCTTTAACTTTTAGGAAATTACACCCTTCCCTACTGAGCAGTCATGCCATTATTATCAGCTTCAGAAAAAGCATCTGCAAGGAGACATGACACAGTATAAATCTAAGAACTGGAAGATTAGATCCGAATTAAGATTTTACTCCAGCAAGGTGAGGCCTTTTAGTTCTACTCTAATAATAACTTCTCACAAGTTCCGAAGTTATGAATCAGAGACATGGCCTAATGAAAGGTGACACACAATGTCTGTCTCTCAGTTAACAGCCCGGATGGTTGTGCCGGCTTTCAGGGAAAAAAAGAAATTAGGAGATGACACCTTTCATTTTTCAAGTTAAACATTTTGTCTATATAAAAAAAAAAAAAAGCACAGAAGCTTTTAAGGCAAGAAAGATCATTGAAACTTTCTGGGCTGAGACGCTGTCCCTGGCCTACTCCGTCACCCAGGGCAGCACCTCAAAGGCCAGGACAAGTGGAGGGAGGAAACTGCTTGTCCCTGTGCAGCTGTGAACCCCCAGTGAGAGCCGCACCTGCAGCTCTGTGCAGCCATAGAACCCTGCTCCGTGGCAGCAGCAAGGGTTGGTGGGGAGGGGCTGGGGCAGGGCTGTGATTCTGCTATCAGAGAATCAAGTCCATTGTATTACCTGACTCCTATTTTTTTCCAAGGGCTGGGAAAAACTAGAGAAAATACCTGCTGCCTCCCTGATTCCCTGCTATCTGTTTCCACACTGACATGTCACTGCCCTGCTTAATGCCCTCCAGGAATGCCCACTCCCTGCACGGAGGTCCCACACACCATCAGCGTGCAGGCTACTTCTCGGTCTTTCCCAGCCACCATCACTCCCTGACATACCCGACGCCCAGACTGGCCTGTGTCTCCAGGTTCCCTGACTTTGTCCTGTTTGGAAATAGGACAGAAAGGCAGAAGAGAAGAAAAGTGACCCTGTGTTGGTGGCTTCCAGGCTTAGGATTAGGCTGAGACAGAGAGCAGGGAGGTCAAGGTTAGTCAGATCAGAAATGAGCAACCCAGAGGCCAAGCAAGTACAGAGGCTGTGGCTGCCAAGAAAGGGTGTATTTCATCGATTCTAAGACAAACCCGATTTTATAATCATACTCCATTCTTTCTCTGAAGTCAGGATGTGTCTCTTACAATAAATGATGTCCTAGGATTCTGTGATCATTTAGCCGGTACTATTTTAAGTGATACGACGAAGTCATGGTAAGTAAAGTAAAGTAAAGTAAGACTCAGCTTTCCCAGCACCCTGGAGGGCAGATGTAGAAAAAGATACAGAGGATGGATTTCCAGAAAGTTCCTCCAGCTTGGCACCACGGCATCTTCTCCATAGCCGTGAGCCATGACTGTGGTGTTCCTACCAAGGTGTGGGGTGGGAGCAACCCTCTCAGGAGCTTTCCTGGTGTAATTGGAAACAGCCCCCCTATGCAGAAGGCAGGCTGAGACTGAAGAGAGGCAGGCTACTCCATGCTGGTGGGTGGCAATTTTAATAATAGCAAAAGGAACTCACATATGAGGCTTGTCTTAGACGCAACAAGATAAATGGATCCCTGCACCCATCCTCCAAATCTTAAAAGTTTATAAAGAGTCTCTGACTGGGCTTAGTCACATTTACTATGCAGGCGTTTTCAACATCACATCATCATCTCAAGGCTGTCCTTGGAGCAGCCTCTGGGAACAGAAACACCAAGTGGAACCCACATTCCAAGAACAGAGAAGGGAGTGAGGAGGGCCTGAGTGCTTGGGTCCAGGTAACATCTTTTTTATCATATACCTCAACAGGTGGGGAGGCCTTCCTTGGGCACCCTCTCTCAGCATGAGCGGTGGAGGCTGCCCCTTATATCTGCTATTTCTATATCCTTCTCTTTCCTTCTTACTAGTCAATCCTTGTTACTCTGACCACCATAACTGTTTTATTGTTATTGTTGTGGTTGTGGTTGTTGTTGTGGTTGTGGTTGTTAATTTTCAGGGTAGAATTTAGTGATTCATCAGTTGCATATAACACTCAGTGCTCATTACATCATGTGCCCTTCTTAATGTCCATCACCCAGTTAGCCTATCCACCCACCCACCTCCCCTCCGGCAACTGTCAGTTTGTTTCCTAGAGTTAAAAGTCTCTTATGGTTTGTCTCCCTCTCTGGTTTTGTTTTATTTTATTTTTCCTTCCCTTCCCTTTTTGTTTATCTGTTTTGTTTCTTAAATTCTACATATGACTGAAATCTTATGGTATTTGTCTTTCTCTGACTGACTTATTTTGCTCAGCGTAATACCCTCTAGTTCCATCAATGTGGTTTCAAATAGCAAGATTTCATTCTTTTTGATGGCTGAGTAGTATTCCATTATACATACAGTTCCCTGTAATTATTAATACAACAGTCCCCCCTGGCCCACAGAGGATACAATCCAGGACCCCTAGTGGATGCCTGAAACCATGGACAGTAACAGACCCTATATATACTATGTTCTTTCCTAGACATACATACTTGTGATAAAGTTGAACTATAAATTAGGCACTATAAGAGATCAACAATAACTAATAATAAAACAGAACAATTGTAATACTATGCTATAATAAAAGTTAGGTAAATGTGATCTCTTTCTCAAAATATCTTATTGTACTGTACTCACTCTTCTTCATCTGTGACGACGCAAAATGATAAAATGCCCATGTGATGAGATTAAGTGAGGCATAGTGTTAGATACTATTGACCTTCCGACAACATGTCTGCAGGACAGCTGCTTCCAGACCTCGGTTAACCTCAGAAACTGAAACTGTAGAAAGTGAAACTTTACATAAGGGTGGGGGCGGTTACTACACGAAACCCTCCCTGGTAAAATGAGTATGTGGCTCCTCTCTCCTGATCGGATTTGTACTGATACTAACAAATAGCCTCTGTTTTGTGAAAAAGAAAAAGAGAGGGGAAAGATGGAAAAAGAGAGAGAAAAGGAAAAGGAGGTAGAAAAACTGGAGACAATACACAGCAAGGAGGAAATAAAGGAAGGAAGCAGAAAAAAATGAAACAGGGGTGGGTGGGTGGGTGAGGAAAAGACAGCCTTGCATTTCCTGTTTGCTCGGGCTCTGAATCCAGCAATCCCCACTTCCCACTGTCCTACCTCCTTATCCCCTCATGCAAAATCGCCAAGGCATTTGGAAGCCTGGCTGGGGAGTCACTGAGGGAGCTGGTGCCTCGCTGGGACCCTGGCAGCTCCCTTACGTTTTACCCAGCCAGCAGGGGAACCTTGCCTGCCTCACCTGGTCCCGGCTCCATGAAGCAGCACTACTCCCCAGCCTTTCTGCAGAAGTCTGGCCAGCATCCCTTCTTTTGAAAGTGCAGCTCAGAGTAAACTCTGGGGAGCACAGAGCTCCCCAGAGAGGACCACAAGTTCTGACACTTGTTCGGAAATCATCATTTCTGTTTGTGATGATGAATTATAAGAAGAAAAGCGAAAAAAAGCTTTATAACGAGAGAAGAGCTACACAGACGTGAGGCAGGAGCCAGAAAGGATATTACTGTTGTCGTAATTTGTGACATAGGCAGCCCAAGACCACATCCCAGAAAATTTTCTCCTGATAATTAAAAGCAAGCCAAGATCCAGAGTCAACATTGCCTCTACCCATAAAATGTATGTACGTTCAAAAGCATCCCTCACTCAATGTATAGACCGGCAGGGGTGAGTTACACACTCACTTGTGTGCGTGGAGGGCACTGGAGTGGGGAGGAACACAGTGAGAATCATCAACTCTGGCGTCTAAGTTTAGCGTGCTTTATAACCACCTCGGGGCTTGTTAAACTCAGGTTGTCGGGCTCTACCCACAGTTTCAGATTTAGGAGGTCTGGGGTGTGGCCTCAAAACTGCAGTTCTAGGAAGTTCCCAGGTGACACTACCCCCCACTTCGAGAAGCCCTGGCTTATCCGCATATGATGAGCTCCTGAGCAGAAAGCAGGGGCCTAGGCCAGGACAGGCTTCAGGGACCTGAGCCAGAGTGAGCGCAGATACAGATCACTTTGGAAAACTGTTAACTCTGCTCCTTAGTTTCCTCATCTGTAAATTGGGGGTGATGATAATGGTACCTAAATCCTGGGGTTAGTATAAGGATGAAAGGAGTTAAAACATGCAAAGTGCTTAGACCGTGCTTGGCACATAACAAGCACTTTAAAATTGCTGTCTTAAATAAAAATACAAGTCCTGGAGTCAGACAAATGGCTTAAACTTGGCTAGACGTAACCATTCTGAGTTTCAGCTTTCTTATTTGTAAAAAAGGATAAAAGTCTTACAGGGTTTTGATGAAGATTAAATAAGCTAATATGTTGGTTATTAAATCTCGGCAAATGAACACATATCCACCCTTCAGGCCCTCTAAATGGTGTTTCGGCCCGTGAAGGCGTTGGCTCTGTGGGGTAATGCTGCCCTCTGCTGGATAGCTGCGCATTTTCAGAAATTAACTTGCCCCCTGTTCATCGAGCAAAAAAGCTAATAATCTTCAACAACTTTATATTCTCTGAACACGTTTCTTTGGCTGCTGTGATCAAACATGATGGAATTAAATCACTCTTAGTAAATGGTTTCCCTCACTTGAGGAAATGAGCCGCTTGGCAACTTACTTGGGCTGCAGCCTCATTTCCAACCTTTATTTTTATGGAGAAAATTGGCTGTTGAGATATTCCGGTTTAAATTTTCCAGTTTTCATGATTGTTGCTTTCCTGTGAGTTGAGAATATTGGGATGACTGCCTAGCCTGGTCGTGTGCTGGACTCTCTCAGCACCTCTGGAGTGGTAGCAAGGTAGAAACACCATGGTGGTGTAACCTGGCCCCTGTGATTCCTAATGTGCCAAAGCAGCCCGACAACACATCAATGAGCGAGTGTCTCTCTGTGTTCTGATGAAGCTTTATTCATAAATGATGGGATTTGAATTTCTCTTAATTTTCACATATTACAAAGTATTATTCTTCTTTGATTTTTCTCAGTCACTTTTAAAAGTAAAAACCAGCGGCGCGTGGGTGGCTCATTCGGGTAAGCTTCGGAATCTTGGTTTTTGCTCGGGTCATGCTCTCAGGGTGGTAAGATCAAGCCCCAGGTTGGGCTGCATGCTGAGCCTGAAGCCTGCTTAGGATTCTCTCTCTTCCTCTCCCTCTGTCCCTCACTGCCCCCCCCCATAAATAAATAAAATAGGGGCTCCTGGGTGGCTTAGTCTGTTAAGCATCTGCCTTTGGTTCAGGTCATGATCTCCAGGTTCTGGGATTGAGCCCTGCATCTGGCTGTCTCCTCAGCAGGGATCCTGCTTCTCTCTCTCTCCTCTCTCCTTCTGCCCTTCCTCCCTGTTAGTTCTCTCTTTCTCAAATAAATTTTAAAAATCTTTTTTAAATTAATTAATTTATTTATTTATTAAAAGTAAAACCATATACAAAAAAAAAAGTGCTGGCCAGTCTGTACTTTGTCATCCACCAGGGTCCATCCTCATTGATGGGACCAGACCAGTGAGTTAAGCAGATATGATGGTGATGCCATTGCTGCATTCTCCTCAACACAGCATTTACTCTCTTTGTCGGGGGTACATTTTGAGCTTCCACTTGGATTTCCTTTCTATGGTGAATTTCACCCCACAGGCCAAGGATCCAATATAAATTGAGGATTTTTGCATCAGGGTTTATAAGGGATATCGGTCTGTAGTTTCTTTTCTTGTGTCTTTGTCTGGCTTTGGTATCAGGATGCTAGACTCATAGAATGAGTTAGGAAGTGTTTCCTTCTCTTCAATTTTTTGAGACAGTTTGAAAAGGATTGGTGTCAGTCCCTCTCTAAATATTTGGTCGAATTCGCCTGTGAAGCCATCAGATTCAGAGCTTTTGTCAGGAGGGTTTTGATTACTTATTCAATCTCCTTACTTGGTCAGTTCAGATTTTCTTTGTGACTCAGGTTTGATAGGGTATCTATTTCTAGGAATTTGTCAGTTTTACCTAGATTATCCAATTTGTTGGTATATGATTGTTCCTAGTACTCTCTTATGATAATTTTTATTTCTGTATGATCAGTAGTAATGTCCCCTCCTTCAGTTCTGTAAATAATTTGAGTCTTCTTTTTTCCTCAGTCAATCTAGCTAAAGGTTTTTCAATTTTGTTAATCTTTTTGAAGAATGAACTTTAGATGTCATTGATTTTCTCTATTGTTTACCTATTCTCTCTTTTATTTATCTTGAGTCTAATCTTTAGTACTTCCTTCTTTCTGCTGGCTTTGGGTTTAATGTGTTCTTTTTCTAGATCCTTAAGTGGTGAAGTTAGGCTATTGATTTGACATCTTATTTAATGTGAGCATTTAAGGCTATAAATTTCCCTCTTCACACTGTTTTCACTGCATCTCATCAGTATGGTATGTTGTGTTTTCGTTTTCATTCATCTCTAAATATTTTCTGATTTTTCTTGTGATTATTTTTTTTGGCCCACTGGTATTTAAGAGTGTATTGTTTAATTCCCCCAACTTTGTGAATTTTCATTTTCTTTGTTATTGACTTCTAATTTCATCCTGTTGTGGTCAGAGATTTTGTCTTTTTTTTAAATCTGTTGAGCCAATTTGTGACCTAACATATGGTCTATCCTGCAGAATGTTTTATGTCCAGTTAAGAAGAATGTATACTCTGTTGTTGTTGGGTAGAGTGTTCTGTATATATTTCTTATACCTAGTTGGTTTATTGTGTTGCTCAAACTTTCTATTCTATTTCTTTATTTATCTTCTGTCTGGTTGTTCTATCCGTTATTGAGAGTGGGGTATTGAAGCTCCAACCATTATTGTAGAATTGTTTGTCTTTCAGTTGTATCAATTTTTGCTTCATATAGTTTGATGGTCTGTTATTAGGTCTCTAAATGTTTATTTATTGTTATATCTTTTTCTGTGCTAAAAATTTTATTAACATATAATGTCCTTCTTTGTCTAATGTAATTTTTTTAATTTAATATCTATTTTGTCTGATGTTAATATAGCCACTTCAGCTCTCCCTTAACTATTTACATAGGATGTCTTTTTCCATTCTCTCACTTTCAGCCTATTTGTGTCTTTGGATTAGAGTGTCTTGTAGACAGCATATACTTGGATCTTGGTTTTTTAATCCATTCTGCCAATCTCCCATTTACATTTGAAGTAATTACTAGTAAGGAAAGATTTCTGTCATTTTGGCATGCTTTTCCTATATGCCTTACATCATTTTTGTTTCTCATTTCCTGCATTACCATCTTCTTTTGTGTTTAGTTGATTTTTTTCAGTGAAACATTTTAATTCTCATTTCCTTTTATATATATTCTGTAGCTATTTCCTTTACGGTTATAATAGGGATTACATTTAACTTCTGTCTTGGTCTGTTCAGGCTATTATTGCCTGGTGAACTGGGGAGACCCTGGGCCCTGGGGCCTCAACCCAGCCAGACCCAGAGGTTCTTGGTCTTGTCATGAGAATAATTTCAAAGACAAACATGCAACACAACAGACAAGAGACACAAACAGGAAAGTTTATTAAACCAAAAGGTATGCTCGAGATATGAGAGTAGGAGACAGAGAGACAACTAAGGGGTGGAATATTCATTACTTGGGGCAGGAAAGCAGGGTTCCAGGCTTTTTCTTCCTAATTTGGTCAGGGTTTCCTGTGTGGTACGCGCCATCTTGGGCCTGTCTGGTTTAATCCAACTTCTAGTGGATGCTGCCAGGCCAGGCCTCTGACCTTCCCCACAGTTGGTCACGACTTCTCCAGGTATCCTGTTAGAACATAACTGCTTATTCTAACACTATAACAAAGTATCATAGAGTGGCTAGCTTGTAAATAATAAAAATGTGTTTCTCACAGCTGTGGAGGTCCATTAGTCCAAAACCAAGCCACGAGCAAATTTGGTGTTGGGGGGGGGGGAATGCACTTCCTGTTTCATACATAGCTCATTTCACTGTGTCCTCATATGGCAGAAGAGGGGAGGGAGTTCTCGGGGATCTCTTTTATAAGGGCAATAATCCCATTTATAAGGGTTCTACCCTTATGACCTAAGCACGTCCTGAAGGCCCCACTTCCAAATACCATCACACTGAGGGTTAGGTCTCAACATATGAATTTTGGAAAGACACAAATATTCAGTCTATAGCAACATCTTAAAGTTATAACACTCTAAATTTATACAGTTTAACCTCAATAACATACAAAACCCTTTTCCTATAGTAGTCCATCTCCATCCCCTTTCAGTTATTAATGTCACGAAATTACATCTTAAGTATTATGTATCCAAAAACATAGACTAGTAATTGTTTTTTATGCATTAGTGTCTTAAACCATATAGAAAAAGTGTGGAATTACCAAATCAAAGTAACAATAATACTAGCTTTTATAACTGCCCACATATTTAACTTTACCAGACATCTTTACTTCTCCATATAGTTGCAAGTTACTACTGTCTAGTTACTAATCACTAGGGTCTAGTGTCCTTTCATTTCAGTCTGGAGGATTTCTTTTAGCATTTCTTGCAGGGCAGACTTTTGTTTATCTGGGAATGTCTTCATTTCTCCCTCATTTTTTGAAGGACAGTTTGCAGGATTATAGGATTCTTGGTTGACACTTAGTTTTCCTTCTGGCCTCTAAGGTTTCTGATGAGAAATCTGCTGATAATTTTACTGGGAAAAATATAACTAAAATTATCTTTTAGCTTTATAGATGTATTCATAATGTACCTTATTGTGTCTTATGCAACAGAACATTTCTTATAATATCATGATGTTGGTTGAGTTGTAGCATTATTTTGAGACCAATCATTCAGAATTTAAAGAAAAATGAATTGAAGACTTTAAGATTAGTTGCCAGGAGCTCTTTAAAAACAAACCCTATTACAGATTTTCAAACTGGAAATGAAAAGACCACTGAAACATCCTACAGATTTTAATTTCCAATAAGGGAAATAACAATTGTTATAACCCACATAGACAAAAAGCTCTTTGAGGTCCTTATTCTTGAGACCAAAAAGTAAGAAAATCACTAGGAATTATCTAACACACTGTTGTGTGTCTCCTCCACTCTCAATACTCTACTGCAGCACTATTTCACTTCTGACATCAGATGGGGGAAAGTTTCCACACACCAAGCAATTCTGTGACACAAGCTGGGTGTCCTATAATTTAACTCAATTCTGACATTATCTACCTGGAGATAACATCAGATCCCACACATTAAGGACCCAGTCCTACAAAGTGTGCCCTCCCCTTCAGATGCCCATGGCAAGTCCAAGGTTGTTGTTACCTGTGCTTCTGACTGACCAGCTATAGATTGGAGGTTACCATGAAGCCCTCCTTAGGTTCATATAATTTGCTGGAGCACATCACAGAACTCTGGAACACAGTTTACTCACTAGGTCAGAGTTTATTGTAAAAAGATATTGTCAGGTGAACTGGGGAGACTCTGGGCCCTGGGGACTTAACCCAGCCAGATCCCAAGGAGTTGCTGAAGGTTCTTGATCCTGTCACAAGAATAAATTCAAGGACAGACACACAGCACTGTGGATAAGTGACACAAATGGGAAAGTTTATTAAAGCAGAAAGTACACTCTTGTGAGAAGAAAGCAGGTGAGCTCGAGAGCTGTGTCCCAGGGGTTTGGGTTTCTATCTTTTATCAGTAATTGTTAACTAGGGGCAGAATATTCATTACTTGGGGCAGGAATTTCTTGCTTTTCCTTCCTAATTTGGTCAGTGTTTCCTGTCATGGTACCCAGCATCTTGGGTCTGTCTGGTTTGATCCAGCTTCTTGTGGAGTGCTGCCAGGACAGGCCTCTGACCTTCCCCATCGTTGGTCACGACTTCCTTGTTGCTGATCTGCAGGTATCTTGTTAGGACCTAATTAACTTCCTCCTCTAAGAATATAACTCAAAAATAGCTAGATTGAGAAGATGCATTGGGCAAGGTATGGAGAAAGAGGCCCAGAGCTTCCATGCCCTGAGTGCCACTTCCCAAATCTCCATAAATTCACAAACCGTGAAACTCTCCAAACCCTGTCCTGTTGGATTTCTACAAACACTTCATTACATAGGCATGGTTGGTTAAATCATTGTCCATTAAGGATTGAGCTCAATTTCTAGCACCTCTCCCCTTCCTTTACCTCAAATCTTGGTTTTGGCTCAGCTCATAAACTCAGGGTCGTGAAATCAAGCCCCACACCAGGCTCCATGCTCAGTGGGGAGTCTGCTGGAGATTCTCTCTTCCTCTCCCTCTGCCCCTCCCCGTCCATGCTCTCACTTTCTAAAATAAATAAATAAATAAATCTTTATAAAATAAATAAATAAAATAAAATGGAGTCAGGAGACCAGCAGAGGAAGCTCTCATGCCCTACCACCCCTGCTCAGTTGCGGACCAACAAGACAAATGTACCTTTTATTTTATTTCCTGAGCCAGAGGAAGAAGTTTCCTCTCCCCCCTCCCCTGCACCTTACCAACCAACAGCCTAACCAATGAGAGATTGTCACAAGCCAGCCAATGAAAAGCCACTATACTTCAAATTCCCAGTTTACTCCATTGGAATTTTTATTTATAACAGCCCTCCCAACAGCCCCTTCTTTCCCTNNNTAAAAGAGCATTATCTCCTTTCTTCTGGGAATTTGTTCATGACTTACCCATAACTTGCTTATTCCAGATTGCAATTCTCTGCTATTTTAAATAAACCCATTTTTACTAGTAAAATAATTGGTAGTTTAATTTTTAAGATTAACACTTGATTGTTAGAATGAATTTAGATCTACAAGTTCCCACTATGCTTACAGGTTAAAAGGTTTGTTTTAAAAAAAAATTCAAGAGCACCTGGGTGGCCCAGTTGGTTAAGCGTCTGCCTTCAGCTCAGGGTTCTGGAATCGAGCGCTGCATAGAGCTCCTCAAAGAAAACTCTAAGGAGCTGTACAAAATAGAGGCATTTTATAGGCAGAACAAGGAGATTCTTAGCGAAATTGTTTGAGGCAAGGTCACCTTCCCTCAGGGGGAAGAGTAGGGTGTCTTATCATGTAGATTACCTCTCTAGTAACCACCAGGAAATTCCAGCCTAGATTAAAATTCCACTCCTGGGAGAGGCTAAAACTAAGTTGGGTATAAGTCTTACAGTGTAAATCTTGCGGACTTAGACCTGTAGTTTTTTTTTTTTTTAACAATTTTAAGAAAGTGCAGTGTTCATCTATTCTTATTTGTTCACTCTTCAAAGTGCCTGTAAAATGTCTTGTCATTTGAAGCTGTTTTAAAATATAGTAAACTAATAGAAAATTTCAGTTATAGTAAGGCCAACAGATCAGGAGATGACTGCCATTGAAAATATATTTTGTTTCTTACAGTACCCAAGAGGAGAGGGTGTGCCATGAGGGGACCCACACAAGAAAGCACCAGGATGGAGGCAAAGATAGAGGAAGGAAGCATAGATAAGTCTTTACTGTGGTCTGTGAAAAAAGTGTTAAAAACAAGATAACAGGTCCAAAATGAAGTCACAAGATGGTCCTAGGCCCCATGTCACCAGAGACTTAATAACGGTTTTCGGTCTCCCAGAACTGGGACCTTAAACCAGTCAATCGTGAATCACCAGGTCAGCACTAGTGAAGTAATCTGCCTGATAGATCCCTGCTATCCCCTAAAGGAAAGTGACCTCGCTACACCAATCCATTTTGCCGGTATGACTTCCTTATTGCTGTTCCCTTCTGCCTATAAGTCTTTCGTTTTATACAGCTCCTTGGAACTCCGTTCTGCTAGATGGGATGCTAACTGGCTTAGTGAATTTTTGACTAAAACCAGTAAAATCTTTATAATTTATTCAATTTAATTTTGTGGTTTTTTTAAGTTTCTTTTTTTTTTTCAGACTTTGTCAGAGAGAGAGAACAAGCAGGGGGAGTGGCAGGCAGAGGGACGCTGAGCAAGGATTTCCACCACCACTACCAATGCCAGACTGGATCTGTCATGACCTGAGCGGAAGGCAGACGCTTAATAGACTAAGCCACCCAGGCATCCCAAATTTTTTGTTTTTGTACCAGAAGCAACATGCAAGGCAGGGTAAGCAGGTTTAGGGTCAGCTAACTTGAATAATTTCAGGGGTCTGGGCATAGGGCTTTCCCTGAGACCTGCTTTCTTCTCCATAGGACTTATCCCTTCCAACTTGCTGGGTTACATTTATTGTCTGTCTCCCCTCCACGATGCCAGGCCCACAGGAGCAGCAGGGGTTTTGTCTGTCTTAGTCACTGTCCTGCCTACAGCCCAGGTCAGTGCTGGGCACAGTAGAGGCTCAACAAATAGTGAATGAACACTTATTATGACTTGAAATGTTGTTTGTGGTTTCCTTTTCGGGTGAATGTCTGTGTCCTTATCAGGGGCTTTCATGTGCACAGTTGAAACTCTGGCCTGTAGGATCCTAGCACAGGCCTGACACATTAGTGTTGCTGGATGAACATGAAGACCTTGGGCCTTGAAGCCTCAGCCCAAACCATCCCAAAGATGTCACTGAAGGCTCTTGGTCTTGCCACAATAAAGAATTCCAGGAGAGACAACACAGCGGATGAGCAGGACAAACTAGAAAGTTTATTAAAATGAAAGTACACTCTCAAATGTGGGAGCTCAAGAGACAGTGAGCTGCATGCCCCAGGGTTTGGGTTTCTATCTTTCATTGACAGTCCTTACAAAGTTTGAAATCTTCATTACTTGGGGGCTAGAATTCTTGGAAGCAGGGTTTTAAGCGTTTTCTTCCTTATTTGGTCAGGGTTTTCTGTTATGGCACCTGCCATCTTGGGCCTGTCTGGTTGGAGTAAGCTTTAGCATTGTTGGTTCCTTGCGTTAAGCACAGTAACTGGCATATTCACTCCATCAGAAATGCATATCGAGAAGCTGCTATTGTTGTGTCTTGTTTTGGAGTACTGCCAGGACAGTCCTGACTTCCCAGAACTTCCTCTTGGCTGGCCTCCAAGCATCCTGTTAAAACCTGACTAACTGCCCACTTTAACAATAGCAGCTTCTCAATATGCATTTCTGATGGAATGACATGCCAGTTACTGTACTTAACACAAGGAACCAACAATGACAAACATCGCTGGGGCCCTTAAGAGACTTACAAGCTATTTTGGGGTTACAGTTGCTTTAAAGAAATTATAGAATCAGTCTGGTATTGGTATATTAGTCATGAAACAAACAATCTCAAACTTTAGTTGATGAGGACACAGAATACTTGCAAGGTTCAGTGGGGTGGAGTCCGGAGCCGAAAGAATTCTTGAGGCGTCTTTGGTGCAAAATTGGTTTATCAAAGCACGGGGACAGGACCCGTGGGCAGAAAGAGCTGCTGCACCGGGGTTGTGAGGGGTGGCTCTTATATACCATGGGGTTGGGGGAGTTAAGGAAAAAGGCAGGTTGAGGAAATACTTTCATATGTAAAGAAGATTCACAAGATACCGGAGGCCTTGCCATTGTCAAGTTAAGGTGGTTTTGCCCTCTAGCTAGGCATTAACATTAAGATGGTTGGGAGCTTCCTGGAGGCTGCAGAAGCTAGGTTATTGATAGAAATGCTTGTTCTTGTAAAAACTGCTAAAGGCATTTGTGAAACTGAGGGAGACTTAAGTCTTGCAGGATTGTGGTATCTATAGCTTAACTATTTCTTTGTCCTTTAGGGCAGCCAGGAGTGCTGAGGAATGTCACATACATCCCCTTGGGGAGGGGGAGTCACGGGGTGTCCTCAGCTTTGTCCTCAGCTTGCCTTCTGTTCCTCATCATTTTCCCCCTGAACAATTTTGACCCTTAAATCTTTAAGGTTGTTGAAGGTGGAAGGTCTCATCTTCTGTAACGTCTTCCTGCTGGATAGGGGCGTAGAGATGTCCCTACCTATGGGTCAATATTGGTCAGTTGGGAATGTATAGCAGAGTTATGAAAGGGGAGGCAGCTGAATCATGAGGATAATAGATGAACCTCCTTGAGTAGAAGGGATCATGTATTAGCTGGAAGTTATGGCAGTGAAGGAGTCTTGGCACTAATAAGGGAGACACCGGAAATGACAAAATAAGGTTAACACTGTACAAGAAAGAGAGATCTGAATAAAAGATCTTTGATAGTTGACCTTTGATAATTTTCCTTCAGTCCAGGAGTTTAAAACAATCGCTAAAGGAAAGTGATCCTTTTAAAGCGCCAATTTGAGTACTCATGTCAGGTAGAAACCCAGATATGTTTTGTTGTAATCTGGACTGTATGCACAGTATTCTGTTTTTAAGCTAGCACAAGTTTCACCTTAGGTAGCAGTTAAAAACATCTAATATCACTCTGTTCTGTAGAGTATCACTTAGGGCTTTGACCATTTATTCATTGAGAACTTCCATGTGCCAGACAACACCCTCCAGTCTCTAAAGGAGAACAAAAAAGGATGTTAGTTGGTCATACCAATGTAACATGTTCAGTATGGTTTTAAATTTGGAAGATTGGATGGTTTTAATAATGTATCCATGCATCCAGGCAAAACCCAGAGTACAGTGGACTATCCAGTCTGGGGGAAGCTATCGCCACAAGTTAGAGCTGCATAGCCATCGGGTCCCAGCCAGGAGCCAGTCATATAACACTGGGCCTCGAACTGCAGTCACGCTTTCAAGGGCTACTTGGTTTGGGAGGGCCATTCTTTGAATGTGCAGTAATTTCAGGCCCCTATTTGATTGGGAGTTATGGCTTGATAATAATCCCCTTTTCTTTCAAATTGCACTGTGAGCATATATTTGAAGTCACTAGAAATATTTTTAAGGCTTTTGCCAATTGGAAAGCATGGGTGGGCGCTATTAATTCTGCTTTGGGGGCAGACATGTTTGCTGACAGGGCTTTGCCCTCAACAGTCTTGAGTTAGAATTGACTATACCATACCCAGTTTTTCTTACTGCTCTTTTCCATTAAACTATTATCATTGGTGAACCAATTGTTCTCTGTATTTTCAATAGGACATGTTAAATCTGGTCGACTAGAATAGACAGGATCAATACCCTCTGAACAGTTATGCTCTATAGAAGTACAATGGTCAGGTCCAGGCTTAAGGGAAGCTGCATTTAAAGTCTGACAGGTTTTAAGCATTATTTCAGGCATATCTGTAAGCATACCCTGGTATTTAATAAGTCAACTTCCCATCACCCATTGGTGGCTTTTGTTCTTGGAACTGATGTGAAGTCATTACTTCCCGTAGTGTCTCTGGACTGCCCTAGTGAGCTTTGAGTCTCCCTTTTAACAGGAGAGCTGTTGTCTGCTCAGCTAAAGCCTCTCTTTATGATTGTACATTCAGAGAGGTGGCTTCTAGGATAAATTACCTATGCAGGATGAAAGCATTAAGAAGCCTTCTTTGTTTGAGGTCTAGCCTTAATATCTTAACAAGGAATCACTGGCAAGTGAGGAAAGACTTGTCAAGGGATAAGGGCATGCCCAAGTCATCATCCAGTCCATTCACAAGGAAAGTGGGGTCATCCATTATCTCCACAAGCCCAAAGTTAACCCTATGGAGCGGGGTATGCTCTGGCTTTTAAGGAACGATATCATCCCAGCCACATAGAATTGGTCAAGGTGATATTTACACAATTGTTGGGAAATCTATCCATTTCCCGGTTTTTCAAATAATTAAATATATGCCCTTGGGGTCCTGTTATTAGCCCCATAGAATAAAAAGCATGAAGATTATCTATACATGAGCTATTGTATAGAAATAGAAAAACAGTTATTTCTCTTAAGTTTACCTCAAGTTGTCTAGCTTAAGCAAACATTTAAGGACAATCACATGTAGAATTTAACATCCACAAAGGTGGGTTATTTAAACATAATTTTTCTCTCTAAAATAACCCTCGTTTCCAGAGATAGTCAAATCAGGACCAATTTATTTGAAAAACAAGTCCAGTTTTAACAAACTTGGCCTAATTATTTACATAAGTTCAGCAAGAATAGTGACTGATCGCATAGATCTTTTAGAATCTGCTTTGCTGGAACTTTTATAAGGAATCTCCAGGTTGAACTTTTAGTAGCCTCTCCAGGCCAGAAGCCAAGCCAAGTACTTGCCATCAGACGTGCCTGCAATACCTGTAGATTTGGGCAGATTCCTCTTCATGAGGTCCCCATTATATCCTGAGGTTCCTGCACCTGCCAGGAAGTGACATTCTTTACTCACCTGATGAGGCTGCTGGGAACTCTGTAAGCAAGGTATCAGGCCAACATTTGCAAGGGGCTTTATGGCTCCAGGTTTCATATAGTCAACCATAGTTCCTAAAAGCTATTTGGTCATATTTGAGTCTATGCATGTCTCTTCAAATATGACATTCCAGTCAAAGGCTTGGTAAAATAACCACTGTTTCCAATGGTGTCCTGTTACAAGGAGAACAATACTTATTGAACTTATGCAAATTATGATTGCCATGGAAGAAAGAATACTTACTGAGACTTTATTTTCAGAGGGTTCAGGTAGAGAGAAAAGTTAAATGCTTTAATTTGCTTTATTATTTCTGTATGTCACTGATGTCTTAAGAGAAAGTTTCCTCAATCTGTAAGAGCAAACATTACAGGACCAGTAATGTTTTAAACAAGAGTCACAACACTATCATCTTTTAATTAATTTAGTCCTATGTTACTAATTCTTGTTTAGTTTGAACGCAGCTTTAGTTAATTCTGGAAATTCTTACCCATTTCAGTTTTAGAATTCTATAAAGATACCGAATACTTGTATCTGTCCTAAAGTCCTTTACATGAATTTCCTTGAAGGTGAAACTCATTTTGCAGGACAATAAGAACAATTATAAATAAAAACGCAGAATGGACATGGTTTGAGATCTGATGAGATGAGACTTTACAATATAGCTGGCAAGGAAATCAGGTACTTCTGTGACACGTAACACTTCTCAGAAAAGAGTGATGATGACCTCATATTAAAACATTAAAACTTTAGGAATTGCATATTGTCTCCAGAAGCCTTAGGCCTTTTACCCAAATGTGACCTAAGGCTTATCATTTAACAGTACTTCCAGAGTAACTCAGCATACCAAAGAAAAAGGCCTAATGAGTTAAGAGACTTCATTTACAATTTAAATCTTGGTAAAGTTCGTTAAAACCTTAAAATTATAGTGCTTGCCTGAATAGGATTACAGATCACTACAAAACTATTTTTATTTAACCAAGGTGACAATAAGGATTTGAAAGGCAAATATTTAAGGTTCTATAGTTCTTAGCAAAACTTAGCTCCTTTAATATTGAGAAGTTTTAACTAAATGATCAAAGACCTGTTAATGACAAAACATAGAAACTTTGTTTTCTGAGCAAAGTGTTTACATTTTCTTATCCAGAGCAGATGAACAATTCGAGAAACCTTTGAACTTTTGAACAGAGAAAAAGCAGACTTATATATCATACCACTGTACTTTAAAAAAAGTCCATTCACTTCAATCTTACTCCATCTTGACCACACATAAAATTCCGTTCCAAACTTATCCCATCATAAACCTTCTACAACTTTCTTTTGCATTCAGATTTTATCCCATGCTATCTTTCCAAACAACCATCTGATTTTGGACAGAATTACCTTCTTTTACCTTCAACCAAAAATGCATTCCCATTCCTTATTCTTCTTAAGTATCTCCTACTTTTCTACATGCAGAGTTCCTTCCTTTATTTCCATCAGCCTTCATTACATTTAGTAGAATTTTGCATTCTTTAGAAACCTTAGTCTCCAGTGAGAACTAAGTAGTAACCCTTTGCACTGTTACACCAGAAAACTTTAGATAGCAAATTTATAAATCAGTTAAGCACAAAACATATTAACCAACAGATTTAAATATCCTTAGTTTCTTTGCAATAAGTCAAAAAAGCACAAACCTACATCCAGTACTCAATGCTTTAGCACTGTTTCTATTTTAAAAGGACCTAGATGTCCAACGAATTCAATTCCATTTACCATCCAAGCAAAACCTTAAAAAATCAGGTTACCAAAGACTTTGAAAGCTACTTTTAACAATTACCCATGAAAACTTTGAGACAATTATTTTAGTCTTAGTTTTACTAACAACTCAGAGATAACACAAGTTTGACCTTTACTAAACCTTAATAGAATAAAAGCTTCACGTTTAGCGCTGATAACTTAAAGACATGTCTATTTTAATTAAACTAACAGGCTTAACTTAGTTTAAATACTGAATTATGTTCCACCTGGATCCTCCCCATTGTCAATTTTTACCTGAGACACTGGCGGGGAAACCTGGAGTGCATGGTGTTAAGTCGAGGGGGTCCTCTTCCTTGCTCCTTGATGGTGAGGGGAGGAGCAGCCAAGGTGCCTGAGGCACCGAGGATGGTACCGAAGCCAGTCAAGGAGGCCTCACCCCAGGTGGTGCGGAAATAAGTGGTAGGGGGAGGGGGAGACAGTGGAGACAAAGTGCTGCCAGAAGGCAGAGAAAGGGTTCCCAGTTTTAGAGCTCATCAGCTTCAGCTGCAACAGGAGCAGACACCATGTTTTCCTGCCAACAAGGGGGAACAGGCAGTCTATGTCGGGCCAAAGACAGGGAATTTCCCCGAAACAAAGGGAGTTTCGGCAGCTGCTTGGGAATATTCCTTCAAGTCCCCTTCCCGAGGTAGACTAATCACAGATGGCTCCAGTTATAGCCATTAACCCAGAAAATGAGTGAGGGAGACGCCCCCACATCTGTTAGAAGGAACAGTGAGAGAAGAGAGTCGAGTCCCCTTTGCTAGGGATGGCCTGTTTCCTCCAGCAACCTAGGTTAACTCGGGGGAGGCCCATTTAGATAATTATCATCCAGTATGTCAGGAGAGTTTGCTAGCTGACCCATTCGGGCAAACGCCCTTAGGTCGGGGTCCTGGTGTACAGCAATGAAGGCCTAGGTATGAGGAATGAAGGTACCCTAGGTCCATTTGCCCTGTTCCTTACAGAAGAGATAGATCTCACTGAAACCATGCAGGGTTACAGGAGATCAGTGGTTTCCTAAATTTTGCAATCCGGATTGTTTCGGATGGGTTAAAAGTCACCCCAAGGGAGTCCTTGGGAAACGAAGAAGCAGCCTCCTGAGGCCACGCTCAGAAAAGTAAATAAGGTCCATTACCAAATCCCCCCAACTCCCGGGTGGCGTCCCACGCAGGATATGTCAGAGGTTCCCGTGTGTCAAAAGCGACCGGAGGCGTCCCTCAAACAAGACATCGCTATGGATCACAATCCTGCCTTCCCATGAAGGCATTCCTGACTTAAAAGTCCCGTAGGAGGGATGCCGGCGTCCCTCCCTTACCGCACCGCATCCTAGGCTGCTGATGGGCGCCTGGTGAATGGACTGGAATACTATGCCTTGAAAGTCATGCCGTAAAGGTCACGCCTTATTTTGTCTTCCCTTGAATGTATTTTGCCTTGCCTTGAAGAACCAGCTGTTTGTAACCCATGGAGAAAACTAGAAAAGTTTAACAAGGGGAAATTACCAAATTTTGTAGCCTAAGTAATTAGTAGAGGACATTGACGGAAAACAGTAAAGATAGAAATCCGTCATGTTCTAAGCGACATTCCAACACATGTGATCCTTACAGCCAACTTCCCTAGGAAACGGTCCCCGGTTGGGTCTTAGTTCCATCGGGTACTGGTTTCGGCCGGCTCCAAGTGGAGGTCCCGCAGCCAGAAGCGGCTAGACCAGGAATGTGGAGGGGATCCCATTAGATCAATCAGGAGGAAACCTCACACGGGAGTCTTAAGATTGGCAGCCGTGCTAGTCACTTAGGTGGCTGTCCCGTGCCCAAGACAGACGACTTTGTATAAGGACAGCAGTACAAAGGGGGCCTCAAGTTTCTGGGTCTTATTACCATCCCGGCCAGGGTACTAACTTCCAGACAAAAGGCAGGCCTTTTCCTCCCCATAGAATAGCCATGGGCTAGAGGATTGCAGCCTGACCTAACGACATGAAAGTGTTCCAATAAGACCATACTCCTTAAAGAGACCCTGAGATGACAGTAAAGGAAGAGAGAAAGTACTCACCAATTTTGCACCGAAGCTCAGAGTCCGGATGTAAAGACTCAAAGCCCCACGTACGGGTACCAAATGATGAGGACGCGGAATAATCGCGAGGTTCAGTGGGGTGGACTCTGAAGCCGACGACCAAGAAAGAAACCTTGAGGCATCTTTGGTGCAAAATTGGTGGTTTATCAAAGCACAGGGACAGGACCCGTGGGCAGAAAGAGCTGCTGCACCGGGGTTGTGAGGGGTAGCTCTTATATACCATGGGGTTGGGGGAGTTAAGGAAAAAGGCAGGTTGAGGAAATACTTTCATATGTTAAAGAAGATTCACAAGACACCGGAGGCGTTGCCATTGTCAAGTTAAGGTGGTTTTGCCCTCTAGCTAGGCATTAACATTAAGATGGTTGGGAGCTTCCTGGAGGCTGCAGATTATAAGGACATTTAATCATACCTACATTCTCTTCCGGAAGCTAGGTTATTGATAGAAATGCTTCGGTCTTGTAAAAACTGCTAAAGACATTTGTAAAACTGAGGGAGACTTAAGTCTTGCAGGATTGTGGTCTCTATAGCTTAACTATTTCTTTGTCCTTTAGGGCAGCCAGGAGTGCTGAGGAATGTCACATACACCCCATGGCGGGGGGGGGAGTCACAGGGTGTCAGTTTCTGCTTTGTCCTCAGCTTGCCTTCTGTTCTCTCATTATTAGTGGTTTAAAATAATTTATTATTATTTCTCGTAGTTCTGTGTGTTGCCTGGGCTCAGCTAGGTGGTCCTTGTTTACAGTTTCTCCTGCTGCTGCCATTAAATGACAGCTGAAGCAGCTGTCATCTAAAGGTTCAGCTAGACTGGGCATCCTACATGGCTCCATCACACAGTGGCAGGTGTGCGGATGACTGGCTGGGAGCTCAGTTGGGCATTTGACCTAGAGTGTGTATATGACCTTTCCATGTAGCTCAGACTTCTCACACCACAGTCTGGATTCCCAGGGATAGCAGCTCATGGAGCAAGAGTTCTGAGAGAGAAATCAGAAGCTTCCAGTTCTCTTAAAAGACAAGCCGAGAACTGGCTCAAGCATCACTTCCGCCATTCTCTATGGGTCAAAGCAGTCACAAGCCAGACCAGATTTAGGCAGGTAAGGGGAAAGACCCTATCTCTTGAAGGGGGAGGGGGTGTCTTATGAATATAAGGGGGAAGGAATTGATAGTGGATGTCTTTAGAAATAAGCCACAACAAAGATTCCATAAGGGATGCTATAATCGATCTGGTGCTAAGTGCCAGGGTCCAACATAATCTGGCTGTTTTCTGGCAGTTCACAGTTCAACAGAGAAAACAGATGGATAAAAAGATCATTCTAGAACATTGTACAAAGGAGTAACTGGTGTGAGCTTGTCTTCACTGTAAATACAGAAAACCGGACAAAATATGAAAAACAACTCCTTTCGGTCATTGGAAAACAGGCGGTACAGGATAGTGGTGCTATGGGCGAACCATCCGAGACAAATCTGGATTTTGAGACCATGTGGCAAAGTACCATAAGGGTAGCATCATGATTTGAGTTTTATCTCTTAGGCTGGGGGCTCTGTCTGATTTTGTAGACAGGTGTAAGGATGATAAGTAGGCAGCACAATTAGGGTCTGGCTTTTCAGGATTTAACCCGAAGTCTGTATAGAAAAAAGGTTTAGAACATTTCCAGTGAAGCCACGCAGGACGTACCCCTGTCCATTTGGGGTAGGGGGGTCATAGACTTGTCATGTGTAGTTTGAATGGATTGTGCTAGCTGGATGATCATTAGCAGTAGACACGTAGTCAATACTTATTTGCTAAATGAAGACTAGGAAACTACAAAGCTGCAGGAACTGAGGAATGGGGGAACGTGGACAGGCTGAAGGTGGAAGAGAGGGTCTTCCAAGTTTTAAAGTATAGAATAAGGTATTTGGGGGGCTGGAAATGGTTACATTTCAGTTCCTCGTTCCACTGAGTGAAGGGTGTTGTTTAAGATGGCCTGAGCGTTAAGTTTCTTAGAGACATGGGAGAAGATACTGGGAGGATGGGAAATGCCTCTTAGGCACCCGGAATTGTATACCCACCCTTCTGACCTCAGCCCTGGCAGGTGGCAGTTTATTATGTTCAGGACTATCCCCAAATCAGGGCAGTAGCTTTCTTTAATTTTGTATCTTTGTGATGACAAAGAGACATTTCCAGGACAAGAGACTATGACCTTTGGCAAATTGTTTTTCTAAGGCTTTCATTCTTGATCTGGAACAATGCTAAATGACACGGAGCTGTGCCCACTATACACTCCATGTTCAGACAGCCATTAACATTCACTGAGGTGTTAAGGTCTGGACTATCCCAGACACTGAGGTATAATAGGGGTTTAGCACACACTGGTCACTTCTCATGCAACTGACAGCCTAGTGAGAGAACACAGAAAAAATTAATATACAAAATTTCAAGTGGTGATAGGAACCAGCAGGAAAATAAACACAGGAATGAACCAGGAGGAAAATAAACACAGAAGTATGTTTCACAAATTCATGAAGGCAAACAACTTTAGGGAGCACACAGTGCAAGTACACTGTTCCAGATTAAAAAAAAAAAAGTAACTACAAAGACCGCGAGGCTATGGTGGCTGCACACTGAGAGTCTTAGTCTCCATTTTGACTGCACTATGTTGCACTTCTCTAAACTTTGCCATATCAAATTAGTAGGTAATTAACCAAAGGTTAGGTCACCAGACTCTTAAAATCAGCATATTCAATTTCAGTCATTTAAGTGAAAACCCATAGAAAGACAACTACCCCGAGATTACACTCATATGTGGAATTGAAGAAATGAAGGAGTTGATCATAGGGCAAGGTAAAAAATAGAGAAGCATGTAAACCATAACAGACACTAAACTCTAGGAAACAAAATGGGGGTTGCAGGAGGGAAGGTGAGTGAGGAGAGGGGTAACCGAGTGATGGACAAAAAGGAGGGATTTGATGTAACGAGCACTAGATCTCATATGAAACCGGTGAAAAACTAAACTCTACCCTTAAAACTAATAATACAGTATATGTTAACTAAAATGAATTTTTAAAAAACAACTAGAAAAAAGAAACTGGGGGCGCCTGGGTGGCGCAGTCGTTAAGCTTCTGCCTTCGGCTCAGGGCGTGGTCCCAGCGTTCTGGAATCGAGCCCCACATCAGGCTCCTCTGCTAGGAGCCTGCTTCTTCCTCTCCCACTCCCCCTGCTTGTGTTCCCTCTCTCGCTGGCTGTCTCTATCTCTGTCAAATAAATAAATAAAATCTAAAAAAAAAAAAAAAGGAAACTGGAAACAGTGAGATGTCCTTTCTGAAGGATGTATTAATTTTGTAAGAGAGGAGAGAACAATGTTACAGAGAAAAAACCCAATCATATAAATGAAAGGTGAACATTTTCAAACTCAAGTAATGGAACTAATAAATATTCTACGTAACAAAGACATTATCAAGAAATGTCAAAAAGATTAAATGAAAAAAACTGTGATCATATGTTAGGAAATAAACACATACGAAAAGCTGCTAAATAAATATTGAAGCCAGCTGTTCCTTAAAATTAAAAATGAATAAAATGCAAAAAAAAAAAAGAACTCCATACTGAATTTAAATTTCTCAGTAGCATTTCTACTCAACTCAGAAGGCTCTTTTACACAGCAGAATAGTTAGATTCCCTACAAGACTTGCAATGGCTTACCAGTGGACTGCTGACCTAGCCATTTTCCTTTCAGGGTCCAGCTCCAGACCCTGAGTCAGACTTTACAGAGCTGTGACACCAGACACCACAAAAGTATGGCTCTGAGTTACATTAATATCTATCTGCTGACACTTTGTGTAGCTTTACAAGAAATGTCATGTTCAGGCCTATTTGGGGTATAATGTCCTGGCCCCCAAAGCAACAGCCCCCTATTACAACAAATGATTCCTGCATGTAAGTCCTCATGTCTCTATCTGGCATAATGCCACCATCCCCGTGAAATCTACCTTGGGCAGGCATTTGAGGTGTCTGAGATCCATACAGTGAAAGGATGGAGTCTTTAGAGAGCTGTTTCTTGCCTGTTTCTTCTGATTTGCTCCCTGGCTCTGGAAACAGGTTCAGGTTTTCAGGAACAGAGCCGGCACTCCCTGCAGTTGGCATGGAACCTACAACCTTAGGGCAAAGAGGGCAGAGGGAGAGGGGAGAATTGGAATGGCGCCAAAAACACATAAAAAGAGCTAAAAAAAAAAACCAAAAAACAAAAAAATAGCAAAATATATGCTGTGCAACAATGGGCGCTCTGGGGAACACCTCGGGCCTCGCCCCCGGCGCCCCGACCCCACCCCGTTGCCATCCCGGGAGCCAAGCGGCGGCGCGGCAGGAGAGTCCCGGGACGGGAGAGCGCGCAACTTCCCGGCTCCGGGGTGCCGGAGGCATCTTGTCCCCTGGGCGTGCTGGCTGGCAGGCAGGCAGGCAGGCAGGCAGGCAGGCGGCACAGGCCCAGGCCAGGCGAGGAGAGGCTGACAATCGCTCGGCAGGGGCTGGGCTGGGGCTGGGGCTGGGGCTGGGGCTGGGGCTGGGAGGGGCGGAGCAGGCTCTTGGGGCACCGAGCGGCAGCCACAGGCGTCTACGGCCATACCACCCTGAACGCGCCCGATCTCGTCTGATCTCGGAAGCTAAGCAGGGTCGGGCCTGGTTAGTACTTGGATGGGAGACCGCCTGGGAATACCGGGTGCTGTAGGCTTTTCTCCTTTTCTTTTCCTTTCCTTGCCCTTCGCCCTCCCTTCCACTCCCTCTGCCGCCAGCGGCCCCCAACCTTGCCCAACCCGGCTCCATTCAAACCCCACGTGCCCCCACCTCACCACAGGCCATGCGTGGTGGGCCCGACCCGCTCGCCACACGCCACACGCCACACGCCACACGCCACACGCCACACGCCACACGCGCAGCGCAACGCGGAACCCTGGCCCTCTGCGGGTGCCCGTGGCACAGCCAGGCGCCCACAGCCCAGCCCTTCCACCTCCAAGCCCCAGGAACGCCCACAGCCTATCCCGGGGTGCGGGCTGGGGGCTGGTGTGCAGGGCGGTGGGCGCTCAGGGGGCGGCGCGAGAGGAGGCGGAGGCGGCGGAGGGGGGTGGAGGGAAAGCGGCCCGGGCGAGAGGAACCGCGGGAGCCCCGGGCGGGCCGTGACCCCGCCTCTGCAGGCGTGCGCTCCCTGGGTTCTCGGCCTCCTCCCTGCCTCCGGGCCCTCTCCTCTCCCGAGCCCCTAGCAGTTCGCTTGGGCCGCCCGCCCACCGCAGCGCCCCGGGCCAACCGCCTGCCGGCCCCGCCTCCTGCCTGGGCCCGCCTACACCTTCTCCCCACCAGCCCTGGGCTGCGCTCCCGCCAGAAGGGCATGGCCCTCCTTCGCACCGGTCACCGTCCCTTTGCCCCTGGGCCCGGGCGTCCGTGCTCCGTGCGCACAGGACACAAGATGGCCAACCGCCCGGGGCCTCAGGCCCCGTGGGCACCCGACTCCGCGCCCCGTCTCAGCGGAACAGCGAGGCTCGCTCCCTCAGCGAGACCCCGGGGCGCCCCGCACCACGGCGACAAGGGCCACCAGAAAATAAAGGACGGGGCAAAAGAAAGAATGCCTCGCACGCCCCCACGCCAGAGGGGTGCTGGGCAGGAATGGCAGCCCATCGGGATTCCCGCCACCTGGGCTGCAAGTCCTCGGCTCCGAGGGAGGCTCCTAGGGCAGCTCAGGGCGCGCCGCTTGCCCAAAGCGCGCCCAAGCGCGACCGCCCTCCCGTGGGCTAGCTGCCGCGCACACAGCACGTCCTGTGTGTCCCTGTGTGTGGGTGTGTGTCACCTGTGTGCACCTGGGTCTCTGTCCCTGTCCCTGTCCCCGTCCGCATCCGGGTCGGGGTCTGCGTGTCTGTGCTGGGGTGTGACAGGGTCTGTGTGTTGGATAATCTAATCTCTCTCTCTCTTTCTCTCTCTCTGTCACACACACAGACCACACACACACACACACACACACACACACACACACTCTGTCCCTCCCCGTCTCTCCCGTCCAGTGTGTCCCCTAAGTGTCCCCCCACTCCGTGTCTCTCTGTCTTTCCCTGTGTGTCTGTGTGTCTGCGTATTGTGAGCCGGCCCCTGGTGTCTCTCGATCAGGTCCTGGTGTCGCTGGGTGGGGAGGGGAAGGGTGGCGGAGGAAGGGCCAGGGGGTTGGGATGGTGATGATGGTCTGTGGTGGCGCCCGAGGCTTCCGGTGGGCTTTGAGCCCGGCGGCCGGGAGAGGAGGAAAGGCCAGTGGGCGGGTTGTGCTCCCCGCGGGGGCGGGGGGTTGGGGGGCGCTCTGAGAACACCTCGGGCCTCGCCCCGGCGCCCGACCCACCCGTTGCCATCCCGGGAGCCAAGCGGCGGCGCGGCAGGAGAGTCCCGGGACGGGAGAGCGCGCGGACTTCCGCGGCTCCGGGGTGCCGGAGGCATCTTGTCCCCTGGGCGTGCTGGCTGGCAGGCAGGCAGGCAGGCAGGCAGGCAGGCAGGCACCAGGCCCAGGCCAGGCGAGGAGGGCTGACAATCGCTCGGCAGGGGCTGGGCTGGGGCTGGGGCTGGGGCTGGGGCTGGGGCTGGGGCTGGGAGGGGCGGACAGGCTCGGGCACCGAGCGGCAGCCACAGGCGTCTACGGCCATACCACCCTGAACGCGCCCGATCTCGTCTGATCTCGGAAGCTAAGCAGGGTCGGGCCTGGTTAGTACTTGGATGGGAGACCGCCTGGGAATACCGGGTGCTGTAGGCTTTTCTCCTTTTCTTTTCCTTTCCTTGCCCTTCGCCCTCCCTTCCACTCCCTCTGCCGCCAGCGGCCCGCCCCCCCAACCTTGCCCAACCCGGCTCCATTCAAACCCCACGTGCCCCCACCTCACCACAGGCCATGCGTGGTGGGCCCGACCCGCTCGCCACACGCCACACGCCACACGCCACACGCCACACGCCACACGCCACACGCGCAGCGCAACGCGGAACCCTGGCCCTCTGCGGGTGCCCGTGGCACAGCCAGGCGCCCACAGCCCAGCCCTTCCACCTCCAAGCCCCAGGAACGCCCACAGCCTATCCCGGGGTGCGGGCTGGGGGCTGGTGTGCAGGGCGGTGGGCGCTCAGGGGGCGGCGCGAGAGGAGGCGGAGGCGGCGGAGGGGGGTGGAGGGAAAGCGGCCCGGGCGAGAGGAACCGCGGGAGCCCCGGGCGGGCCGTGACCCCGCCTCTGCAGGCGTGCGCTCCCTGGGTTCTCGGCCTCCTCCCTGCCTCCGGGCCCTCTCCTCTCCCGAGCCCCTAGCAGTTCGCTTGGGCCGCCCGCCCACCGCAGCGCCCCGGGCCAACCGCCTGCCGGCCCCGCCTCCTGCCTGGGCCCGCCTACACCTTCTCCCCACCAGCCCTGGGCTGCGCTCCCGCCAGAAGGGCATGGCCCTCCTTCGCACCGGTCACCGTCCCTTTGCCCCTGGGCCCGGGCGTCCGTGCTCCGTGCGCACAGGACACAAGATGGCCAACCGCCCGGGGCCTCAGGCCCCGTGGGCACCCGACTCCGCGCCCCGTCTCAGCGGAACAGCGAGGCTCGCTCCCTCAGCGAGACCCCGGGGCGCCCCGCACCACGGCGACAAGGGCCACCAGAAAATAAAGGACGGGGCAAAAGAAAGAATGCCTCGCACGCCCCCACGCCAGAGGGGTGCTGGGCAGGAATGGCAGCCCATCGGGATTCCCGCCACCTGGGCTGCAAGTCCTCGGGCTCCGAGGGAAGGCTCCTAGGGCAGCTCCAGGGCGCGGCCGCCTTGCCCAAAGCGCGCCCAAGCGCGACCGCCCTCCCGTGGGCTAGCTGCCGCGCCCACACAGCGTCCTGTGTGTCCCTGTGTGTGGGTGTGTGTCACCTGTGTGCACCTGGGTCTCTGTCCCTGTCCCTGTCCCCGTCCGCATCCGGGTCGGGGTCTGCGTGTCTGTGCTGGGGTGTGACAGGGTCTGTGTGTTGGATAATCTAATCTCTCTCTCCCTTTCTCTCTCTCTGTCACACACACAGACCACACACACACACACACACACACACACACACACTCTGTCCCTCCCCGTCTCTCCCGTCCAGTGTGTCCCCTAAGTGTCCCCCCACTCCGTGTCTCTCTGTCTTTCCCTGTGTGTCTGTGTGTCTGCGTATTGTGAGCCGGCCCCTGGTGTCTCTCGATCAGGTCCTGGTGTCGCTGGGTGGGGAGGGGAAGGGTGGCGGAGGAAGGGCCAGGGGGTTGGGATGGTGATGATGGTCTGTGGTGGCGCCCGAGGCTTCCGGTGGGCTTTGAGCCCGGCGGCCGGGAGAGGAGGAAAGGCCAGTGGGCGGGTTGTGCTCCCCGCGGGGGGCGGGGGGGTTGGGGGGCGCTCTGAGAACACCTCGGGCCTCGCCCCCGGCGCCCCGACCCACCCCGTTGCCATCCCGGGAGCCAAGCGGCGGCGCGGCAGGAGAGTCCCGGGACGGGAGAGCGCGCGGACTTCCGCGGCTCCGGGGTGCCGGAGGCATCTTGTCCCCTGGGCGTGCTGGCTGGCAGGCAGGCAGGCAGGCAGGCAGGCAGGCAGGCACCAGGCCCAGGCCAGGCGAGGAGGGCTGACAATCGCTCGGCAGGGGCTGGGCTGGGGCTGGGGCTGGGGCTGGGGCTGGGGCTGGGAGGGGCGGAGCAGGCTCTTGGGGCACCGAGCGGCAGCCACAGGCGTCTACGGCCATACCACCCTGAACGCGCCCGATCTCGTCTGATCTCGGAAGCTAAGCAGGGTCGGGCCTGGTTAGTACTTGGATGGGAGACCGCCTGGGAATACCGGGTGCTGTAGGCTTTTCTCCTTTTCTTTTCCTTTCCTTGCCCTTCGCCCTCCCTTCCACTCCCTCTGCCGCCAGCGGCCCGCCCCCCCAACCTTGCCCAACCCGGCTCCATTCAAACCCCACGTGCCCCCACCTCACCACAGGCCATGCGTGGTGGGCCCGACCCGCTCGCCACACGCCACACGCCACACGCCACACGCCACACGCCACACGCGCAGCGCAACGCGGAACCCTGGCCCTCTGCGGGTGCCCGTGGCACAGCCAGGCGCCCACAGCCCAGCCCTTCCACCTCCAAGCCCCAGGAACGCCCACAGCCTATCCCGGGGTGCGGGCTGGGGGCTGGTGTGCAGGGCGGTGGGCGCTCAGGGGGCGGCGCGAGAGGAGGCGGAGGCGGCGGAGGGGGGTGGAGGGAAAGCGGCCCGGGCGAGAGGAACCGCGGGAGCCCCGGGCGGGCCGTGACCCCGCCTCTGCAGGCGTGCGCTCCCTGGGTTCTCGGCCTCCTCCCTGCCTCCGGGCCCTCTCCTCTCCCGAGCCCCTAGCAGTTCGCTTGGGCCGCCCGCCCACCGCAGCGCCCCGGGCCAACCGCCTGCCGGCCCCGCCTCCTGCCTGGGCCCGCCTACACCTTCTCCCCACCAGCCCTGGGCTGCGCTCCCGCCAGAAGGGCATGGCCCTCCTTCGCACCGGTCACCGTCCCTTTGCCCCTGGGCCCGGGCGTCCGTGCTCCGTGCGCACAGGACACAAGATGGCCAACCGCCCGGGGCCTCAGGCCCCGTGGGCACCCGACTCCGCGCCCCGTCTCAGCGGAACAGCGAGGCTCGCTCCCTCAGCGAGACCCCGGGGCGCCCCGCACCACGGCGACAAGGGCCACCAGAAAATAAAGGACGGGGCAAAAGAAAGAATGCCTCGCACGCCCCCACGCCAGAGGGGTGCTGGGCAGGAATGGCAGCCCATCGGGATTCCCGCCACCTGGGCTGCAAGTCCTCGGGCTCCGAGGGAGGGCTCCTAGGGCAGCTCCAGGGCGCGGCCGCCTTGCCCAAAGCGCGCCCAAGCGCGACCGCCCTCCCGTGGGCTAGCTGCCGCGCCCACACAGCGTCCTGTGTGTCCCTGTGTGTGGGTGTGTGTCACCTGTGTGCACCTGGGTCTCTGTCCCTGTCCCTGTCCCCGTCCGCATCCGGGTCGGGGTCTGCGTGTCTGTGCTGGGGTGTGACAGGGTCTGTGTGTTGGATAATCTAATCTCTCTCTCTCTTTCTCTCTCTCTGTCACACACACAGACCACACACACACACACACACACACACACACACACTCTGTCCCTCCCCGTCTCTCCCGTCCAGTGTGTCCCCTAAGTGTCCCCCCACTCCGTGTCTCTCTGTCTTTCCCTGTGTGTCTGTGTGTCTGCGTATTGTGAGCCGGCCCCTGGTGTCTCTCGATCAGGTCCTGGTGTCGCTGGGTGGGGAGGGGAAGGGTGGCGGAGGAAGGGCCAGGGGGTTGGGATGGTGATGATGGTCTGTGGTGGCGCCCGAGGCTTCCGGTGGGCTTTGAGCCCGGCGGCCGGGAGAGGAGGAAAGGCCAGTGGGCGGGTTGTGCTCCCCGCGGGGGGCGGGGGGGTTGGGGGGCGCTCTGAGAACACCTCGGGCCTCGCCCCCGGCGCCCCGACCCACCCCGTTGCCATCCCGGGAGCCAAGCGGCGGCGCGGCAGGAGAGTCCCGGGACGGGAGAGCGCGCGGACTTCCGCGGCTCCGGGGTGCCGGAGGCATCTTGTCCCCTGGGCGTGCTGGCTGGCAGGCAGGCAGGCAGGCACCAGGCCCAGGCCAGGCGAGGAGGGCTGACAATCGCTCGGCAGGGGCTGGGCTGGGGCTGGGGCTGGGGCTGGGGCTGGGGCTGGGAGGGGCGGAGCAGGCTCTTGGGGCACCGAGCGGCAGCCACAGGCGTCTACGGCCATACCACCCTGAACGCGCCCGATCTCGTCTGATCTCGGAAGCTAAGCAGGGTCGGGCCTGGTTAGTACTTGGATGGGAGACCGCCTGGGAATACCGGGTGCTGTAGGCTTTTCTCCTTTTCTTTTCCTTTCCTTGCCCTTCGCCCTCCCTTCCACTCCCTCTGCCGCCAGCGGC
The DNA here is from genome assembly GCF_017311325.1 of Ursus maritimus. Taxonomy (NCBI): domain Eukaryota; kingdom Metazoa; phylum Chordata; class Mammalia; order Carnivora; family Ursidae; genus Ursus; species Ursus maritimus. Next base: position 65,557,936 of record NW_024426885.1, on the reverse strand, counting down.
CCGCCCCCCCAACCTTGCCCAACCCGGCTCCATTCAAACCCCACGTGCCCCCACCTCACCACAGGCCATGCGTGGTGGGCCCGACCCGCTCGCCACACGCCACACGCCACACGCCACACGCCACACGCCACACGCGCAGCGCAACGCGGAACCCTGGCCCTCTGCGGGTGCCCGTGGCACAGCCAGGCGCCCACAGCCCAGCCCTTCCACCTCCAAGCCCCAGGAACGCCCACAGCCTATCCCGGGGTGCGGGCTGGGGGCTGGTGTGCAGGGCGGTGGGCGCTCAGGGGGCGGCGCGAGAGGAGGCGGAGGCGGCGGAGGGGGGTGGAGGGAAAGCGGCCCGGGCGAGAGGAACCGCGGGAGCCCCGGGCGGGCCGTGACCCCGCCTCTGCAGGCGTGCGCTCCCTGGGTTCTCGGCCTCCTCCCTGCCTCCGGGCCCTCTCCTCTCCCGAGCCCCTAGCAGTTCGCTTGGGCCGCCCGCCCACCGCAGCGCCCCGGGCCAACCGCCTGCCGGCCCCGCCTCCTGCCTGGGCCCGCCTACACCTTCTCCCCACCAGCCCTGGGCTGCGCTCCCGCCAGAAGGGCATGGCCCTCCTTCGCACCGGTCACCGTCCCTTTGCCCCTGGGCCCGGGCGTCCGTGCTCCGTGCGCACAGGACACAAGATGGCCAACCGCCCGGGGCCTCAGGCCCCGTGGGCACCCGACTCCGCGCCCCGTCTCAGCGGAACAGCGAGGCTCGCTCCCTCAGCGAGACCCCGGGGCGCCCGCACCACGGCGACAAGGGCCACCAGAAAATAAAGGACGGGGCAAAAGAAAGAATGCCTCGCACGCCCCCACGCCAGAGGGGTGCTGGGCAGGAATGGCAGCCCATCGGGATTCCCGCCACCTGGGCTGCAAGTCCTCGGGCTCCGAGGGAGGGCTCCTAGGGCAGCTCCAGGGCGCGGCCGCCTTGCCCAAAGCGCGCCCAAGCGCGACCGCCCTCCCGTGGGCTAGCTGCCGCGCCCACACAGCGTCCTGTGTGTCCCTGTGTGTGGGTGTGTGTCACCTGTGTGCACCTGGGTCTCTGTCCCTGTCCCTGTCCCCGTCCGCATCCGGGTCGGGGTCTGCGTGTCTGTGCTGGGGTGTGACAGGGTCTGTGTGTTGGATAATCTAATCTCTCTCTCTCTTTCTCTCTCTCTGTCACACACACAGACCACACACACACACACACACACACACACACACACACTCTGTCCCTCCCCGTCTCTCCCGTCCAGTGTGTCCCCTAAGTGTCCCCCCACTCCGTGTCTCTCTGTCTTTCCCTGTGTGTCTGTGTGTCTGCGTATTGTGAGCCGGCCCCTGGTGTCTCTCGATCAGGTCCTGGTGTCGGTGGAGCAATACCTGAGGACTCAGCCTGCCACATCGAAGGAAACCATGCCATTTGGGAGTGTAGAAAGTATTCAGAGCAGGAGAAATCTGTATGCCCACCTGAGCCAATCCCAGCAAACGGCCATGTTCACTGGCCCCTTGGCCAAAACGGCAGAATCTGACCTCACCGCAATCTATGTCCTCAAATCAGCCCCCAGGGAACATCGTTACACAGCCTGAAGATCAGACTTTCCATTCTCCTGCCCTAAACCTAGGTTAGGTTCTGAGAGGTCATTTCCCAGCGTCCTGGCTCCAAATCCAACGGGCTAGGGGAAACTTGAGCAATACTCCCATTCTCCTAGGCCTTAACCCTAACCCTAGTTTTGGTTCTGAGAGGTCCATTCTAAGAAGCCTGGCTCTAAAGCCCCAAAGATTCAGGAAACCTAAGCAATACCAGAGGACTCAGCCTGCCACACAAAAGGAAACCTGCCATGTGGGACTCCAGGAAGAATTCAGAGCAGGAGAAATCTGAACGTCCACCTGAGAAAATCCAAGCGAACCCCCACTTTCAGCAGCACCCTAGCCCCAAACCCTGAGCCTGACACTCACACCAACCCACGCCTTCAACTCTCCCCCCAGGAAATTCGCCACACAGCCGGCTGACCGAAACTCCCCTGCCCCTAGGCCCTAACTCTTACCCTAGTTGCATTCTGAGAGGTTCATTCCTGGGGGCCTAGTTCCAAAGCCCCAGCTCTTGGGGACACCTGAGCAATACCAGAAGACTCAGCCTGCTGCACAAAAGGAAATCGCGCCATTTCACACTCCAGGAAGGATTCAGAAGAGGGGTAATCTGAATGACAACCTGAGCCAATCCCGGTGAACCCCCACATTCATCACCCCCTGGCAACAAACCCT